>NC_045744.1:1296002-1296483 GCF_008692095.1 Etheostoma spectabile
ATCACACATTTTTATCTATTCTAAATGTTATGGCTATATATTCAACAACAACCAATAATAACGCCTTTAACTGACAGGACTATGTAAAACTGAAATATAATGTATATTATAGTAACTACATACAGTACTTCGATAACTTGCCATTCCCTTTTGGACTTCTCAACCTTGACTTTTGACATTTGTCTCCATTTTTGCAAGTAGATTTAAGACCACAGGGACAATCACATTTTTTTTTTTTTCTTCATCAGTTCCTTTGTATGTTATACTAAACATAGAAACTAAAATAAAACTGGTCATTCACTCCCAAGTTGGTGGTCGTCTCCTGCTGTTTGAGAATCAATAGATAATCTAATGCAAAGTGGAACTGGCCCTTTAAGTTGACAAATCATCTATAAGGGATTTAAAACTTCCCCATCCATACTTTACTACAAGAAGACACACACACACACACACACACACACACACACACACACACACACAC
>NC_045744.1:1296979-1309808 GCF_008692095.1 Etheostoma spectabile
TGCAGCGCTTCTGAACAGGAAAGGAGTCTTAATGTGTGTCAAGTGTAGGACGGCATTCTGTTAAAGTTTGATAAGGACACACACAGATGGGAAGGGAGAGTGAGACTGGAGAGCGGAGGAAACGTTTGATAGTGCATGAGGAAAGCTAGAATAAGAGGGAAGGGGGGATGAAAAGGGGGTACAAAAGAGAGGGACTGTAACGTGATGGGCGATACGATCCCACAGGTAGAAGGAAACATTTCAAATGATGTATTGTTACACTTCTTGTGACTTCTGCTGCTTTTTAACTGATGGAATGTCACGCATCGGCACATTTTGAGAAGAGGAATCCATGTTGGTTGTTAAAGAATGACCTGTAGGAAAAACAAGAATCAGGTTTTTTTTTTTCTCACTAAGTGTAATGTTTATAGCACACAACCATGACAAAATACATTGGCAGTACCAAATCTAGATTTATTTTGACACCTGTCGCACATTGCTCATCACCACAAGCCTGTAACCATAGAGGCCTCGGTGAAGAGAAGGGAGAGCATGGCAGCGCTCGGGAGACAGTAGTAGTGTTCGTGATGCAGTCGGCCCGTAGAATGTTCAGTCATTCAGTTGTTATCCATGTCGCTGGTTATCTTACTGGGTGTTTGTTATTGTGGTAATTTTTCAAGGTATGCCTTTGGGTATTGATCTTATCTATTAGAGCCGACCGATTCAGGCTTTCCAGATCTATCAGACAGTGGGTATTATAAAGGCGATAATAGAAAGTATATACACTATGTTAGTCGTTAATTATTCCTTAGTCTTAAAAATAAAATAAAAACAGGCCGACCTGTTCAGGAGTGTTGGAGTTGCATAAGTTGTTACACCAACCCATAGTTTGTACTTTAATACAGTTATTTATCAGAACTTTATATATTTGTATCTTGTTTTGTGAAAATAAACAACTTTTCCCGCAGCGGCGGGCTGTTTACTTCAGCGAACACAGCGCCCTCTTTCATTCCTTCAACCAGCGTCTTCAAAGGTCGCGTTTGGTGTTTGCGCATATGCAGAGAAAGCTTTCAAGATTGGGGGGTTGGTTGGTTCTTAACGAACAGCCGCTGACGGAAGCTGTGAAAACCCAGGCTGAAAACGCAGTATTCGCCGATTGAGCGTATATCCCAAGCCTGTATAAACAGCATGCCACTTGTCAATTGTACAGTTGTGCGAGTCTACAAGAAGGCTTCTTATCGGTATGTACACTGATTTGGGAAACCCAAACACACACATACTGCCTGTCTCTCTGTCTCTCTCATACAATCTAAAATAATAATGTGGAAAAAGAAACCACGACCTTCCAAGCTGTTGACCGAGAGACATAAAGACATGTACAAGCGCGTCAGCAGTACAGAGTTGGGTTCTCCGTCACTCTCCATCTCCTCTCCATCTCCCTTTGTCTGAACCCTTCCCTTCTTTTGCTCTCAACACAACAAACACCAACCCACACCACCTAATGGTGCTTTACAACTATCATATGGACCAATCAGGGCTGACCCATTGGGGGGAGGGGGGGGGGATTAATTGGAATTTTTCGGCTAGATATTGCGATTAGGATTCGATTTGTGTGTTGTTTTTTTTAAGTTAGCTGAAGTTCAATCGGCACTGTGTAACGGACCAAATGCATATCATAAACACATGAGAACAACAAAAACTGACTATCTTTCTTATGCAAGGATGAGGACATAATATGAATCGCCAGCCCTAAGTGTTTTCTTGAAAAGCATGGGACATTGGACACGCCAATGTGTTCTTATCAGTTCTAAAAGAATAAAAACAGCAGTAGCCTACTACTGCGCCTTCTACATCACTGTTAAAGACCATTATTTTAAAAATTCACTGATAACTGGGACATTTCTGTAAACAATTAGGTAAATATGAATAGAAAATAGTTCCACTAAACATTCAATTAATAGACCGTAAGAGACAATGTCACCACGGCAGCAGCTGTCTACAACATCACAGGTTCTCCAGGAGGTCAGGGGTCAGGAAGTTAAAACCATCCCACACCACGACCAGAAGTGGATTCATTTTCACACACGTGTGTCAAGGCATGCATGCACACCACAAGACAGACAGCAAACAGTATGCTCCAGAAGACACAAACAGTGAACACACACACACACACACACACACACACACACGGAGGGTGTGGGCCCAGCAGAGGTATGAATGTGGCGCCGAGCCCAAGTTCCCATGCTCTGGCCAGGGCTGCTAACACTCCACAGTGGGATGTGAAAAAGCAGTCTGTTGGAACAAAGGGTTCTGAGATATTAATAAAACGACACAGTGCACTGTTGGGTTGTCATTTAATCCAGCACAGTTGATGGTTGGACAATCAGCCCAATCAGCCAAGTGAGCATTTGAATTTTACCGTTCAACAAGAACGCCATCTTTAAAGAGGCAAAGAGAACTGGATAGTAGAGGAGACATCACACAATGTGAGCCGGTCTCCCGAGTGTAGTGCCGGTACGTTTTTAGACGGGTTCCCCGCCTCTAGCTCTGTCTGAGTTTATCAACTGACTGCCGAGCCCTCTTTTTTGTTTTGTGGGTTGCTGAGAAGCAAGGCGGAAAACTTACTTGGCTGATCTGGTCGCTGACAGCGGTTGCTTACAGCGGCATTCTCAATCACTCGCTCTCATGTAGCCTATATATACACAAGCTCTGAGTCCTGGTCTAGACCCGGGCGAAACAGACTGCAGAAACTTCTGTACTTTAAATTACCCAAAAAAGGCTGTCTTTTGGGTTATGTGCCGGCTTTTGCGATGTGTTATGCGGTAGCTGATCTCGCCCGGGTCTTTTGTCTTTTCGTTTGGGGGGGCGACAATAACACCAAAAAAACTAGTAAGAATTTCTGGTAAACAATGAGCCCACGCACTGCGCCAGAAACGGAGATGCTTGACGGAGACCTTTTCCTGGAGATCTTTCACTCCCACTCAGGCAGGACCCACCATTTAACCGTTTGTGTATTTGCAGAGAAACAGTGCGTACCCGCTCCCAAAGGGTTTGGCTTCAAGTCGATAAGAGCAGTGTAGATCTGTGTCCGCGAGGCTGAATAGGTCGTCATGTATGAAATGCACATGACCCTGGCTAGTGGAAAAACGCCTGTAGGGACAAAGGAGTGAGGGGTAAGAAAGAGGGATGTGAAGAGATTAGCAGGATGACAGCACCAGGAGACGGCACACACACACACACCAAGCACACACGGGCTGTAAAACATGAGTTTGGAATAGTTGCCCAGAGAGAGAGAGATGCAGCGAGCGAGAGTGCTGGCCTCCAACCGGGTCAAATTCCTTTATCATCAAAAACTGTCACAGAAAGAAACTAGAAATTATGACCTAAAAATTGAGTTTTGTTCAGTGATATTTCACACTGGGCCTTAAACGGTCATTTCAAAACTGGACGGTTCTTGTGGTCTGTGAAAAAAAACAAAAATATTCCTTAACAATGTGAAAATAGTGCAAGATTTCTGTCAGATGCAGAACTTCAATGGAAATACTCACAGATAATTATCTTTGATGATTTTCTATCATCTCTCAAATGAACTGCGTTAGTACGGAACTGTATAATTACTGTAAAGGAATCACCCGAGTGTGGTTGCAATGGTATGCCAACGTTTCGCAAAGACCCTTTTTGATTTTGATAAAGAAAGAAGCACAATGAAAGGTGTTGTTACTTTTAAACATTTTTAGGCATACCATGAGGGCGTGATAGCTAATTGTTGGTATTAGTGTGAGTAGCAGGTGCAGAAAATACGTACAACCAGCACCTACCTTAATACACTCGTATGTAATAGTTATGTAATAGTGTGGGTGTTGTGTCGTGTGTGGTGTGTGTGTGTGTGTGTTGTGGTTGTGTGTGTGTGTGTTGTTGGGTTTTTTTTTTGTGGTGTGGACCTGAACACCACACGGGTTCAGAAGAGGAAGTATACATTTTGGAACAAGTCTGAGAGTAAGCTTGTACTAGATCAGCGTCCACTTAATGTTCGGGCCATAAACCAACACAGAGAGACACGGTAATCACTGGTCCTGGTACGGCACTTGTGATTGTTGTCCAAATGAGTTACTCTTCTTACTCCTGTAGTGAGGTAGGCACATTCCTAAAACCCCTGCCGCCTCTCAAGGGCAGCTTCCCACTACAAGCGGGCTACACAGAGCCCTCGTACCGGGGATGATTGTTGCTGGACACACACTGTAACTGGAACCCTGATCGCTGGGGTAGGACACCATCTGTGATCCAGTGTCCTCCCAGACGGAGCATGGGGCCGGCGGGGACACAATCCCACACACAGGGTTTCTGCACGTTTAACCAAGTCAAATGAAGCTTTTTTAGACCATATGAATGAAATAGACCTTTATCACAAACACTAAAAACAAAACAATAAACAGCAAATGCTACAGAGCGGTAAACAACCAATTCTTGATTTACTCAGGATCCAGAGTAGGGATATCGGTTTTGGAGGTTTTTTTCTGATACCGGTGCAACAAACTTAAAATGGCGGTGTTCTGAATGATGCTTTAAAAAAAAAAGAAGAGCGGTATTATATTACTAAGTCCATATGCACTGCACAGGGGGGGGGCACTTTAGTGACTTCTGAAGATGTTGGAGCCTAAAAACTGTAATAACTGCCTGTGTTAAGCCCATTGGGTGCTAAACTCTAGCAGGAGGATAACAGGGGAAAAGTTCCCCCCCTTTTTGCTTGCCGCACAGAGAATTTGACCCCCCATGAGAGAGAGACATCATGGTCTTTCAAAGCCCAAAGTGGCAGTTGGTCAAGGCTGGTCCGAATCTTATGTCAGGGCACTGCCCCCTCAGATCTCCTACACGAGGTCTGCAAAGGATTAATTAAACTCTTTCAAAGAATTTATGAACTATTTACCACAGAGAGAATGGGCCCTTTGACATGCTGCGTCAGTCAGCATCAGCTGCTCTCCCTCAACCGGCCGCAGGCGAAGAGAACTCGGCTGTGAGGAAAGTCACCGCTCGAGCGGGCGCTGTGAGGTAAATCCTCACTAAACCTCACAGCAATGCCAACGCTTCAGCCGCATTCACACGGCCTGCGTCGACCGCTTTGGCAAAAATTGCACGGTCTTTCAGCCTGTGGAATGGGGGCAGTGCGTTTAGGGTGGCGGGAGTTGTCGGAGGAGGGGGAGGGGGGGGGGGGGACCAACGCAGTGTCCTGTGGCGAAAAAGTTACGACATACTCAACTTTTGGATAATGATGGTACATGATTGGCCAGCGTGTCGGGGTCTGTTTTGCGCTAGGGCGTGAGGGGGCTGATGCGTCCCGTACAGGAACCCTTATTGCTGTACAACAAACTTTTGAGGTTTCGGACACAAAGCTCTGCTGTGTCTCGATAGATCTCTCTCTCTTCTCTCTCCTGTGGTGAACATAAAGGCTTCAAGTGTGTCGTAAACGGTGAGCTCAAACAAATCTGAGGGATAACAGTAGTAGTGAAGTATAAGTCTTTGAGCTACAGTGAGACCAACAACGACGTCACAATTGGGCCGTTTGGACACTCCACATGATACCCTGCGGGCAAATTGGGATCGTTGTATCGTCGAATCAGCCTTACTTCTCGGTGCTAAGGAGGGTCAGAGCAGAGTTCAGCCCTCCCATTATGAGGCCTGTAGCCAATCACCAACCCATTGCTGAGCGTACCTTCCAGGAGTGCAGCCCCCCGGCAAACTCCAAACTTGCAAATGTGCCTCGAAGAAAGAAACAACGATATAGTGATTTCAGATAGAAGATTTCCTCTGGAATTAGATATCGATATCCTGATGTGGCATGTGTGTCTTCTTAAGGCTGCATTAAAGAATGGGAAGTCCCTTTGGGGTGGGGGGGGTGTGGGTCGGGGTGGGTTTTCTTATTGGTTTTGGGATTGCATTACGGCCCGTTCACTATGCCGTACCATTAGTGGTTGATCCCATTTATGAGGTATTCATTAAAAATTCTCATTGTGGAACTATTTTGTGAAAGAACCATTTGTCAAATCTATAACATTCATCGTCGAGGTAGTGGGCAAAGAATATTGCTGATATTGATTTTTGTTAATATCGCCAGGAAAGCTCGTGTTGGACTCAGCAGCGCTTCCAAACCTTCTGTCATCTCTACTAATCGAGCGCACTCACCCTTCTTTGTCGCGGCAGTGCAGAGAACATCGTCAGGTCGAGGATGACGACCGGCGCAGTGCTCCAGCGGTGCACCTGCAGCCAGAACTGGCATCATTGGGAAGAGTGGGGGGGGGGAAGCACATGGTAAAACCACAGAGCCAAAACCGAGGTGAAAAATCAAGCAAACAGACTGAGTGAAAAAATAATGAGGGGAAAAACGTGCACTTAATCCGTAAAGCAGGTAAGGAAAGACAAAAAAAGGTTAGTATGAGAACTAAAAAGATTAGTAGTAGGGTCGTAGAATATTTGACATCCAGCACTGACCAGAACAAGTTCTTTGTCCGAAAATGGAGGTATGGTAATCAAAGCTTTCAATCCAATAAAGGTCCGTCTGTACAATCTTCAAACATGCACTAGGCATGCACATGCTTTGTCAGTGGTGCCGCGTAAAGATAATAACTTATTTCCATAACGACTTGATCAAAAACCAAAACGCATTACCGAATCGCCATCTGAGGACCGCAGGTTTCAGGGTGGGGGGTATGGGGGGGAGGTCGGAGCGGTACTGTGGGGCAAGGGAATGGAGGGACGGGTAGATGGGAAGGAGGATTTTTATTTGATGGGGGATTATTGGGAGCCAGTGAGGTGGCTGAGGGTCGGGGGTGATGTGCTTACTAGGTCTTCGTGTGTGAGGGGTGGAAGGAAAAGGTAGGGCTTATTTATCAGTATTCAAAAAAAACGGCAGATCAAAGTTGCTTTACACACAGTATAGATATATTACAATAATACAGGGCAATTAAAAGGTAGAGAGTCTGTGATGCAGTAACAAGGCATTAAGAGGATTTACGAATTACATCTTAGATATTGTGAAAACTCCCCTCAGCAATCTTGACAGGAAAACCATGCGCACAGAACTATTAAAAATGAATGCAGCAATAAAGGCCAAAGGCAGAATGAGTGCGTGCAAATGGGCAATAACAAAAATGTGTAGGTGCAGAGAGTGTGGGGGAATCCCTTGACAAAGTCTGAGTGAAGGTGTGACTGCTTGGGTTTAACTCGCACACAGCAGCCCGGCGTTACGTCATCTACCCACAACGTAACTGCAAAACATGACCCTCAGGAACTAGAAACATACGAGGGAGGGGTAATAACACTTTAAAAGGGTCACCTGGCATGGTGCTCTTTGGGCACCCTAGTAACTGTATCTGAAGTCTTTTATATAGACCTTAGTGGTCCCCCCCGAATTACTGTATCTGAAGTCTTTTCCTAGGACATTAGTGGTCCACTAATCTGTATCTGCAAGTCTCTTTGATATAGATTGTGGTCCCTAACACTGATCTGAAGTTCTTTTATATAGACCTTAGTGGTCCCCAATAACTGTATCTGAAGTATCTTTATATAGCCTTAGTGGTCATAATACTGTCTCTGAAGTCTTTATTAGACCTTAGTCGGTCCTATTACTGTATCCATGAAGCCTCTTTTATATAGACTTCGTGGTCTAATACTGTATCTGGGAGTCTATTTTATATAGCCTTAGTGGTCCCTAATCTGTATCGAAGTCTCCTTAGATAGACCTTACGTGGTCCATAATAGTTATATGAAGTCTTTGTATATCAAGACCTTAGTGGTCCCTAATACTATATGCGGAAGGTCTCTTTATATAGGACCTAGTGGCTCCCTACTTACTGTATCTGCAAGTCTCTTTTATATAGACCTTAGTGTCCATAATTACGTATCTGAAGTCTCTTTATATTAGACCTTAGTGGTCCCTAACGACGTATTGAAGTCTCTCTATAGACCTAGTGGTCCCCTAATATTGTATCTGGATGTCTTTTTATAAGACCTTAGTGTTGTACCCTAATACTGTATATGAGTTTCTTTATATAGACGTTAGTGGGCCCTAAAATGTATCTGGAAGTCTCTTTATAGACCTTGTGTCCCTAATAACCTGGATCTGACGGTCTCTTTTATATAGACCTTAAGTGGTCCTAATACGTATTGAAGTCTCTTTTATATAGGACCTTGTGGACCCTAATACTGTATCTCGAGTCTCTTTATATAGATAAATGAAAGTAAGAATATTGTTTATTTCATATGTGGCTTAGGGCTTCTGATATGCTATTTAAGTGTTAGTGTTGGAGAATTCTTCAGACTACAACAAAACGTGGGCAAAGTATGTTAAAATAAGATGAAAACACGCTACAAATATTAGAGTTTGCATTTCCTAAACTCACGTCCACGATGCTCAAATGAAGGGTAGGGTGCAAACAGTCATTCGAAACACAAAGGGACAAGATGTAAATGTCCCACTCCCTTAGAAGTTATAATTGAAGTTAGACAGCCAGACAGAAAGATGTAAGAACTAAAAGACAAAGATGGCAGAGTGTAGCAGACGAAAGGGGAGCAGGAAGGCTGCATTAGTGTTGTGTACGAGCTGTTCCGTCCGCTACATCACGGTCAGTGTTGGTGACAGCGTGTCACTGCAGGTAAACCCACGACACAGAGACCCTGTGGATTCCAGTGATGAGCCAGTTGGGAAATCTGAATTTACACACAGAGCATTGGACACTGGGGAATTCCCGGTACTTGATCAAGATGGTAGTTGTAGTTTGCCCTATTTTTAGACATATCCAGACCAGAGCTCTGGAAATCTACCAGACTGCAAAGTCCTTATCGTCACAGAAATGAGCAGGAAGTGCCATCGTTCATGAGATCTGTCACAGCACTGCAAACAACTGACTGTGTGTGTGTGTGGTGTGTGGGGTGTGTGGTGTGTGGGTGTGGTGTGTGTGTGTGTGTGTGTGTGTGTGTGTGGGTGTGTGTGTGTGTGGTTTTAAGCCAATTCGCCAAAAAACATTTTGTACTGGAATGACTTGAGATGTCTCGGGTATCTAAAATGCCAGACATTTTTCAATTATGCACAGAACACTGAAAATTCTACGATAGGCCCAAAAAAATAAAGTGATTATGCACACCAAATCTGAGCTGCAGATATTAGTATGTGGCCAGGTGCCTGAACTATCGAATTCGTGTCTATTCTTAGGCAGCTTGTGAATTAGGGCCCGTGTTTTTTTTCAGTCTGCAGAGGATCTGTAGTCGGTTTCTATTTGATTCTGATAACATAAAGTTAAGAATTATAAAGTGTCTGTCCCTCTGCCTCGGTTTACTCCCACTGAGTCAGACGTTCCAAAGACAGGGGTAGGGGACCAGAATTCTTTTTGTACCTGCAAGCTTTCAAGTGGATGGACCCCGGCGTCCCTCTCGCTCTTTGTAGTACCGCCGTGGTTTGTTTGTAAAAATCATCGGGGTGCTTTGTGGCCCAATCAACTTCGTGTATTTGATCATTCTGTTATAAGACGTGACCTAAAACTAGGTCTGCCGGTTCTAGGTCGCGGAGGATGTGGGCTTAAGATGAGCACGCACACACCCCCGCAAAGAAATGAGGACAGCAACTCTGATTGGCTCTACACGTAGGTTTTTTAGCTTTAGTTCACACGGCCACCACAGTTTACGTGCTCTCTGACAACGTGACAGCGATATCCACACACAGATGTGTAAATGAACAACTTTTCTGAAAAATGACAGCTGTCTTGCACCATAGTATTCAAACGAAGAAGAGGTTGGAAATACCCCCTCCCACTAGTTGGAACATAATCTCCAAAGAACTATTCTTTCTGTTATACTTCCTGTCCCTGTGTGCAGGGTATTCCACAATGTCCCGTGGTATAGAAGAGTCCACAGCTGATCCTGCCTGGGACTGAGCTGGAGAGAAAGAGTCTTAGCGCTGGATTAAGAGATACTGAGAGGTGCAGCTCCAACCAACGATAGGATAGAAATGAGTGTCTCACTCTGGAGCTAAAACTAGTGAGCTGTCGCACTTGAGCTAAAACCAGAGGACCTAAACACACAGGTGAAAACATGACCAAAAAAGTGTTTTTTTTTTTACTGAACTGGAACCTTTTCTGATCTGACCTCAAAATACAATTATGCACTGTCTGTGAGGCTTGTGGGTGAAGGAGTTGTTTTTTTTGCCATTTTTTGTTTATGGTGATTAGGACAGCTGAGAAAGAAAGAGGAGCAGAAAGGGGGAGGTGCATACGCAAAGGCAACCGAATCCAGCGCCGATGTGTACGGCTGGCTCGTTATAACCAGAGGAGCTCCCCGGGTGTGCTAAATTAATTTAAATTATGATTCGCAATTCAGCAGATTGGTTACAGCTAAAAAAAATTAAGTTAGCAACATAAGTTGATTGTGGCAGGAATAAGTAATGTGGGATGGGGGTATGAAACAGGAAGAGAATAATCCAAAACAAGGCGGAGGGACCCCCAAAAGAAAAGGGGCAGAACCATAGAAATAAAACGGTTTCTCTGGGTATAGCAATGTAAATGGTTTTCTATGGGGAAAACCATCAAATCAGATTATCAGTCACCCACAAACAGCACTGCAGGACAACCACAGAAGTCCAGAACCAACAAGCTCTTTTCAATCAAAGCAGAATGGTTGGCCAGCACAACAAACCGTCTAAAGCTATTATGCAACACAGATTCAAAACCCATGCCAACTACGTAGTAAGAGTGCTCGCAGTCCAGCAGGGCGGATGCCCAATGCCCAAACGTCTTGGGAGGACTGTCGGGGGGCCAGAGGACGCGACTACGAGGCTGGACAGGACTGAGTGACGGTGAAACGACGACGAAGAGGAGGGAATTACTGGAGCTCTCCAGTGCACAACAACTGAAGTGCTTCGAAACAAAATTACTAACACTGCAAGGGTTGAACAGAGGTTTATCCTTGAGCAGCAGGCGGGTTTGACTCAGACCTGCAGCCCTTTGCTGATGTCATCCCCCCCCATCCACTATTTATTCTTAGCTGCCTGTCAAATAAAATAGCCTAAAATGCCCAAAATAATCGACAGCAAGGGGGACATCTGCAAATTCTTAAATAAGTATAACTCAAAATGTTTCACAAAGATTTTCGGGACTATTGTTAGAGGCTTGTTACAGCATATAGACTACGCGTAATTGGATATCACGATGTGTAGGATGTAATCACACTTGATCAATTGAAGATATTTAAGTAATATTGTCAGCACTAATTGGCAATCTAACAAAATCAACGTATAGCAAACACCAAGACTTAGCTAATGTTAACAATTATAATAAACTGACTGGGGAGGCTACCTTAACGAATCAAGCTATCAAGTATCTTTCATTTATATATTATTAATTTACAAGAAGCACCATGAGGTCTTGAAAACTGATCCCAAACAGTAAAACGGAGAGCGAAGGGACTGGCCCAGTTTGGCCTGGACCTGAAAAATCAGAGTGGGTTAGGTGGTTCATGCAGGAGTTCCCAGCCGTTGGTTTGGAAGGACGAAGCATCTGATATCATCTCGCATCGTCCCTCGTCCTTGTCACGTCCTCGTCTCATTGGGCCGACGCGTGATGGGGGGGCGCGCTGTTTGTTTTTTTTTTTTTTTTTTTTTTTTTTTTTTTTTTTTTTTTTTTTGCGGCAGCTCCCAGGACGGGTGCAGCCGTTATGAGGACGTAGTCACACATCTGCATTTCAAAGAGTGTGATCCACAGCGATGCAGACCCAAGAACCACCAACAGGATGCCGACCCCAACAGAACACAACAGATGCCGACCACGACCACCAACCAGGATGATGGAGTCGGCAGAGGGTCAGATGTGAAGCTGACGCAACATATAATAAACAGTGCTTTTGTTATCTTCATGCTATTAATTTAGCAGCAGTCTGCTTATAATGTCAACTCGAGCTAGGCTCTACTGGTATATTTACTGGGCGATAGGTTAGGGCTTAGGGTTGACTATTGGTGCTTTCAAATATTACAAGGAGAGTTGGGAATAAAGAAGCGGCACATGGCACTTAATGTGGATACAATGGACTAAGTTAGAAAGGTATCTTGCACACTGAATTGAAAAAAAAAAAATGTTCGGTGCATTTTTCTCATCAGTCTTCTGAAAATAATTGGTTCAGAGGAGGTATCCGAATCAAATCAGCTGGCGACTATTGGAGTTCTGAGGAAATATGTTGCACTCTGCAGCGTATGATAGGCCATGCTTTGCTCTTCTCAGAAAACACAACATGTTTCCTTGGATGCGGGGGGGGAAACGAGAAAATTCAACCCTGAATTTCAATCGTTGATGGTGGAATTCAGAGCTAGGGTGTAACTGGACATTGTGTGTTTTAACGTCTGAAATGTCGGACGTAATTTTGAAAATCAGCGAGACCTTAAAGGTGAATAATAAAAAAGCTCATCACCAAACAGTCATCATCAACTATAAAGCGATTTTAAAAGCAGGAAAAACAATCTTGGTCATATTACCATATCAACCTTTAAGACCATATCCAGTCAGATCAATGGCGAGTATAATAGGAATATATTCCCAAGCCCATTGTGGGACCATGCGAAGCCCACTTTCGTTTTTTTTTTCAGTTTATATTTTTTTGTTTTCCGTCTTCCTTCTCATCAGGTGGTTTGAACAGTAAGGGCGGGGGAGGATGAGATTCTATGCAGTTTGTTTACATTGTCATGTCAGTAAGAATTCCTTTAGTACGTATTCGGAGGCCTGCACAATTCATCGTTATAAATGCTCTCAATTCACCTGATCACAATTTAATTTGTAAAGACCTGATTTTTTTTTTTTATGACTTTGGTTCTCATTTAATT
>NC_045744.1:1309833-1310588 GCF_008692095.1 Etheostoma spectabile
ATCCCCGCCCTGACTGGTTCAAACCACCTGAGGAGAAGAAGAAGGGGCGTCGCATGGTCCCACAATGGGCTGGGCAATATATTCATATTATATCGCCATTGATATGAGGCTGGATATGGTCTTAAATGTTGGATATGGTAATATGACGCAAGTATTGTTTTTTCCTGCTTTTAAATACTGCTTTATAGTTGATGATGACTGTTGGGTGATGAAGGCTTTTTTATTATTCACCTTTAAGGTCCTCGCTGAGTTCAAAATTTACGTCCGACATTTTCAGACGTTAAAAAACAACAAGTTCAGTTTACACACTAGCTCTGAAAATTCCATCCATCACGAGTTGAATTCAGGGTTGAATTTTCTGCGTTTCCCCCCCGCATCCAGAGGAAACATGTTGTGTTTTGAGAAGGAGAAAGCATGAGCCTATCAGACGCTGGCAGAGTGCAACATATTGTCTCAGAACTCAAGATAGTCTTCCAAGCTGATTTTGATTCGGATACCTCTGCGTGACCAATTTTTAGGAAGACTGATGAGAAAAATGCACACGAACATTTCAGACTCAGTGTGCAAGTACCTTTCTAACTTAGTCATTGTATCCACATTATTGCCGCTTCTTTATCCAAACTCTCGTGTAAATATTTTGTAAAAGCACCAATAGTCAACCCTAACATATCGCCCAGTAAATATACCAGTATAGCCTAGCTCTAGTTTGACATTATAAGCAGACTGCCTGCTAAATTAAATAGCATGAAGATAAC
>NC_045744.1:1310613-1328162 GCF_008692095.1 Etheostoma spectabile
TCTTTTTAATAGATAGATTAGACCCCAATAAAGGGAAATTGCAGCGTTGAGCAGCAAATATCAGGGCACACGTGCACATACGAATATATTGAAGTAACAGGATACAATACATGAATATAATAATTTCATTTTGCTATCGCGGTGTTTTGCGCATTGATTCGGATTTACGGAGGACTTTTCTAGCTGTGTGGTGAACGCCAGGCTTCGGAGTGGGCTGTGGGTTGTAAGAGAGGGGACTTGTGTTCCTTTTGTGAACAGGAAAAACAAACGAGAACGGCAAGCAGGGACAGGAAGAAAATCTGAAGATATGTCACATGAACATTTGAGTGTTACTGTACTCCATGCAGACAGGTTCTTTGCTGAGCAAACTTAGAATCAGGTATGTGGGAAAATCAACATATGTAGTTTACAGGCATGTGTGGGGGGGTGTTTTGGAAGGTCTGACATGAATTTCTTTTGGCATATCAAATACAAATCGATGCATACACTAGGTCACTAGTGAAAGAGAAGATGGGAACAAGCTTTTGGTGGAACGGTTCTTTAAAGCCGCTGGTGGTTTGTCTGCGACTGACAACAGGATAGTCCTTCCTGGGAACATTTTCCAGGAACAACAAGATGATAGCACTCACCAATCATTGGCCCAAGGACAGCAACAAGTGACCGTGTTTTTAACATGATACTGACTGATTTCTGGCTGCAATCCAATATAATCTTATTGGCCCTTGTTGAATTTGCCGATAGATTGGGCTGGATTGCATTGAGGAAAGCTAGGGTCAGCTGCAGAAATCCCAGTGAACTGGCATGCAAGTCTTTGGAACTATGTCCTGTATTGGAAACTCCACCATCTAGTACCTCGGGGGTGCGCTAAAGTGAATAATCTCCTGTTACCTTAAACCACTAGAAGGTTTTTTTTATGACACAATCACCAAAGGGTTAAAGGTACGGCGTCAGGTTAATGTCATATCCGTGAGCATGATATAACCACGCTACAAGAAATTGTAACATTTAAATATAGGTAAAGAATTTACAAGTGTCCATCTCCGTCCTGTTGTTGGGATATGTGCGATGCTTGAAATGTCTGTAAATTGTACAGATGTACGCAATGTACCCTTATCGCTAATATTAGAGCTAGACTTAGCGGACATGGCTGTTGGTTACCCGGACAGCTAGTGTGATTAATATGATTTTAAAACGAAATGATGTTGCATGACATAGGGGGCTGGATAGTAGAAGTAAACCACAAGGTGGCGGTTCAATCCCAGGATCTCAAAGGAAACGTCAATGTGGACTGGAAGAAAATGATCCTAAGTTGCTGTGAGCATGTTTTATATAATCCAGACTCCATAGGAAGGGACTGTAGTTGAAATCCTTCGAAGCAGGGAAAATTGAGTGGAACGAGGCACAGAATCCTCTAACGAGAGACGGGGAAGCCCTTTCAGCTGGCCCACCTTTGGGATGGCCCACCCGATATATTGAGACTTATGAAACAGATTGTTCACTACCTGTATATTCTGTCATAAACACGGCTAGCGGAGCTCCAGTGTCAACTCCATTTCTCATGCAGTTCCCTCTGTACACTGTCTCGATGCTCGGCCCACAGTATCAATAACCATGACACCATGGCAACCTGATCCCACGTCTCAGATGGAAAGAGTGTGGTGCAGTCGGTGTCCCCTTTCAGTGGTCTTTCACCAGCTAGACTGCCAGTCACACACACACCACAAACAACCAACCACATCAACAACCACATCCACATATCTGGGAGCAGTTGTTGGAGCGTTGCTCTCGCTTTAGTGAGATGCAGGAACAGTGGAGTTATGTTAGTTAAGGCACGAGAGGATGTGAAACGCCATCTGCGACCTCAGGAAGAGGACCTGTGCGTTGTGTGTGTTCTCAGGTCAGGCCGGTACAGTGTATGGTTGAACATTACCTTTTCATGCCTTTTAAGCCACTTGAGCTTAGCACGTCTGTTATCTCGCGTGTTGGCTTTCCCAAATCTTGCTTCCGACTGGTTTATTATAAGGTTGTTATAGGAATATCACGGCTGGTGTGTGTGTGTGCTGCTTGTTCCAGTATGTATTCAGCTCTGTTAGCTGAACACACTTAACACTCACGGGAATGTCCGAGCAGGAGTTCTAGGATCGCGATCGGTTATCCAGACTCTTTTTGTTGTTGTGCGACAACCGTAAAGCCTGGTCTTTTGCTACCCCTGTTTTCTGAGGTCGGCCAGCTGGTCAAATTGCCCATTTAGTTACAACACTGAGCTGAGGATGAATTTAGTGACTTGTGATGAATATGGAGTGAAATAATAAAAAATATGTTGGGTAAAAACAATGAAAAAACTGGTAGTACCATTCGATGTGTAGTTGTGGCAGAGTCGTCCACATTTGCAAACTAAGAAAGAGATTGCAAAACAGCTTTGGTGTTTAGCTTGTTGCACTTATTTGCTAATTTTTAGAGCAGGGTGTGGGGGGGGTTGTGTGGGTTGTGGTGTGTGGGTGGTTGTGGTGTGTGTTGTGTGTGTGGTGTGTGTGTGCGTGGTGTGTTTGTTTGTGTGTGGTGTGGTGTGTGTGTTTGGTGTTTGTTGTGTGTGTGTGTGTGTGTGTGTGTGTTGTGTGTGGTGTGTGTTGTTGTTGTGTTGTGTGGGTGTGTGTGGACGTGGACGTGGACGAAATGCACGTGCCGTAGGCCCTGCACAATTATATCAATTTGAATCGATTGACTTCCCACTAGTCTAATTTGCGTGATCGAGCGATTATTTTTATAAAGCGCATTTCATAGACCTCCGGGTTTTTGCAAAGCCAATCTCCCGCTCTCGTAAAGCCGTCTGCTCATTGAGCATTCAGATTAGTTTCAACTGCACCGGTAGCTAATTTTCATAGATGTAGGAACAGTCCCAGAGGACGCAGTACTTTAGGACAACTCAAAGTACATCGGTTATACGTCAGTACTCAAGGGTTTACCAAGTTACCAGTAAACGCAACCTTTGTCCAATCTTGTTGTTTTTTCATAAAACAAAGCAGGTGACCATGCTAGTAAATGCTGTTTCCTGCGGCAATGCTGGTTATATGGATATGGTTTAATGTTGCGTTACGGACCCATCTACGTCTGTAAAGCCGTGCCTGTGTGGGATCCTCTCCTTCCTGCCTCTCTCCTCTTACTCTCCCGCTCCGCCCCCAGCGCCGCGGTCACACCTTCTGATATTTGTCTAACAGTTTAAATTTTTTATTTAACACAGCGATATTTGTTAATATGGGGGCAAACCTGTATTTGTACCAGTGTTTCCATGGTGACTTGCGTACGTGGCGCGCCGCCACTGCGAAGAACACAGAAGAATTACTGAATGCAACTAACTTCAGTTGGTACGAGTTAACAGGCGTGGACGGAGCTCGGACCGAACCGGGACCCTGGACCAGAGGATTGAACCATTGCCAGATATTCTAGTTAAAAAATGCGCGCATTGAATGAAAGATACAGATTTTCATCACACACGTTGTGTATCCACGTTCGACCCGCTGAGGACCCGTGCGAAATGATCAGCCGCTTCTCTCTGGGAGTAGGTCGTCCACTCCATTTTGCAGTTATAAATGTTGACCGATACAATTTGTTTTAGTTAAAATCAACAAAAACAAAATTTTGATCAAAATAATGCGTGATGATCATTTGGCCATAACGTTGGCAGCCAACTGCCAGGACGGATTGGTACGTATTTACTTTTAGGTTGTGTTTACAGTAACGAGAGTAGCGTACCTTCCCAGTCAGGTGACACGTGCTGCATGTTGAAACACCTCGTCTGCCTGCCGTGGTGCCGCCTGCCTGCCTCTGACTGCCTGACTCTTCTGCCTGCCTGCCGCCCTGCTGTTCTTCTGGTCTGTCGTCTTCTGTCTTCGTGTCTGAATGCCTGCCTGCCTGCCTGCTTCTGGCCTGTCCTGCCTGCCTGCCTCCTGCCTGCTGCCTGCCTCCTGCCTGCCAACCATGTACGACTTTGTTCCAAAGGAATTGGTCTTGAGCTGCAGGCTGTCCAATTCTACGACCTCATCCACACTCTCAATCATTTGACATTGAGACACATTACATTAAAAGTCTTTTAGAAACGGAGCGTATGATTTACGGAGGCCATCCTAAAACACACTACCTAAGGCACTTTGTAGTCTCCTGTTTCTTCACGCTCAACACCACGCCAAAGTCACATCCGCTAGCCTGTATCGTTTCTCATAAATGTTAGCCTTAGTTATAGTATTTCTGCACTTTTGATTTTGGTGTCCAAGCCAGCTCCCATGGTGACGTTTTGGTGGCGCTGTTGACTTAATAGTCGACTCGAAGAAAGCGTTTTGACAAGGTACACTCCATCAACACACAGTGTGGTGGATTTTAAACTAAATGTAAATGTAAATGTGCTGTAGTTTATATAGCGCTTTCCAGGTAACAATGCTCAAAAGCGCTTTTAACATCTACAGAGACATTCACCATTCACACACCATCATACACCTGTGGCCGGGTGCTGCCGTACAAGGTGCCATCTGCCTCATCAGATAAACTTCATAACACCTCACACTCCGAGGGCGCAGCACCGGGGGCAACTCGGGGTTCAGTGTCTTGCCCAAGACCTCGAACAATGACTGCGGGGCCGGGGATCAAACCACACCAACCTTTCGATTGGCAGCAAAACCGCTCTACCACTGAGACCAGCCACTAGAGCAATGACCTATGAATAGTTCTAACTTATTGTTAAATTGCAATGTGAGCGGCACGCCAACGGTTACGGACGGGGGGCCAGATCATTTAAAAGGACAACTGTGACTATTGTGGCTGCGCCCGCCCTATTTCTGATAGCGTGGCGGAAGGACATTTTGCGGGCGGGCGCACGATAAAAGGCAAATGGCGATTAGTCAATTGAAAACTGACAATAAAATATCTGTTCTCTTTTTATTGACTGGAAGAAATGAAGAAAACTTCCACACATGACACTGAATTGTGATGACCACTTGGACAACATCCAAAGTATTCAGTTCCCTTCGCGCTGCTATGTATGTCCGCTGCAGTTTGCGTGATACAGCGCGTACTGTCCCCTAAAGTAATCAGTAGAACATCACAGCAGCTTTAGTTATACGTCCCCTTATGATACCCCCTCTCTGACAAAGGTCATTTGTGGAGGGTGTGTCATTTGCTGTCCCAGATCACTAGTCGCCTCTGGATAACGTTTTGATTCTGTCCTGAATTCCTGTCTCTGTTGTTTGCTCCTATAGCCTTCTCTTTATCTCTATCCCTTTAAAAAAATCCCTATGTCCGTCTCCGTATCTGCCCGTCTTGATTTTCCTTTACACTTGAAGAGGAATTAAGAACCAGCTTCATCTTGTCAAGTGGTTTTCTCAGAGGTACTTAGTATAGCCCAACCATAAATATATAGATAGTCAAATTATTGACCAATATGTATTGCAAAAAAATCCAGAGAAACGAGTAACAAACAGACTATCAACGCCATACAGGACTGTAAGTCGCGGGCGGGTGGGACAGCGTGCACGTTAACAGTGACGGAGAGTCCTCTGGTGGACAGATCTATGCAACGCCATCCACTAACAGGGACGTTGTAAGCGTCCTCTGGTGGGACAGGACTAGGCAACCATCACTAACAGGGACGTTGTCAGCGTCATCTGGTGGACAGACTATGCAACGCCATCAAACAGGGAGTTGTAAGCGTCTCTGGTGTGACAGGGACTATGACAAGCCACAATAACAGGGACGTTGTAAGCGTCCTCTGGGCGACGACTAGTGCAACGCATCTACAGGGACGGTAGACTCCCGGGAGCCGCGTCAACGACTGATGGTCCTACTGGTGGACAGCGATAGCAACGCCCATAACAGCTTGGATCTGGGGGAAGACAAGCATACTACGGAGTGTGAGCTCTGGGACGTGCACGCCCATACACTGTGTGTCTGGGCAGACTATGCAACGCCTCACTAACAGGGACTTACTTTTACTCTGTCCTGATTCTGATTCTACATTCTAGAGGACAGATACTTTAAATAAAAATTAATGGACTATTTCAGAATCAAATTGTTTCAGCGAGAGAATTGGCGATGCATGTCGTATAGATTTTTTTATTTTTTTATTTTCAACCCTAGGATTTCCGTCTTGGTCCTCTGATGTTTTGTGTCCCCTCATCTTATGTAAATTCCAACAGTGTTTTTAGTCAATCTGAAAATACAGACACCCAAATGAAGTTGAAAGCTGCAATACATGTTAGTTTTTGAAAAAACCGCTTAGATTGCTTGGATCATTTTCCCCCTGACTTGACTGTCCTTCTGTGGTTTGAAGGCTCAGATCAGTTGGGCCCGCGGCGTAGCCCTGGCCGGACAGTAGCTGGAACTGTGGACGCCATACCTGACGTGGGCCGTTCAGCTTCCCCCCCCCCCCCCACCCCCCCCCCCCCCCCCCCCCCCCCCCCCCCTTTTCTCCTACTCTTATTTTCTCTGTCGACCAGTATACTCAGACTTTGGAGTTCCAAGGACTGCTTTTCATTTTGATTGTAAATAGAAGTCTGGATACCGGTATTTGTTCCCCGATACAATTCGATACGAACTTGCGTAAATCGGCTCATACGAGTAATGATCGATTACAGCATGTGCATATATTTGCTTATGTTTTTTAACAACTGTATAATACTCTCATTCTTTAAGATGTGATTTACTATCTTTGCGGTCTGGCTACGGTATAAATCTTCTGTTGTAAAACATGAACCAACACAAACTATGAATGCCACAGAACGTTTTTTATTACTCAGTTGACAGTGAGTTATACAGAAAAAGAACATAATAAAACTACTTTAACGTAGATTTTCTGTAGGGTTTTATTATGTGGTATTTGTTCAATGAGTTTTAGATTGGAGGGCAAAACCGATACTGGTAACGGAACATCTCTAATTGTTAAAGGCTCAGTTTCTTTTGCGTTGTTACGAGGATGGCTTTTAATAGAAGAAAAAATCCTTTCCTTTTTCGACAGGTCAAAGCAATTTTGTTTGCCAGAGCCAAAACATATCTATAAAATTAGGTTGGAAAGACAGAAGTCTGGTTCTGTCTCTCTGTAGCCCACAGTTCTGTCACTCTGCAGCCTTTCTGAACACTATGTTACACAGACCTTTCCCAGATATTAGTAGCTCGTATTACAATGCACACAGTGTAACGTGGGACTGCCCAGGGAGCCGTTACTCCACTTATCTTTACTCCGCAAATATTTGTTTATAGCTTAGTAGGATGAATATGGAGTACAGCCCCTTTAACAAAACTGTAACCCTGGGGTTTGATTTGCTCCCCCAGACGAGGCAGGTTATACATAATGACAGTATAATGACAGCAGTTGTCTGGGTTTTCCGGCTCACTGGTGCTCCAGTGAGACTGCCCCAGCCACCAGCTTCAGTACCCTGGCCCTGGCTGGGTTATCTGCAGCTAGAACACTTAGCGCTGTGAACAGAGCCAGAAGTTGTTTGCTGGTTTTTTGGCGTGTAGTGTTTGGGCCTAATGGAAGTAAAGTTTGCTCTGATAAGAAGGCCTTTCATTTGTCAGCATTAACGATTAGAGTCGTTAGGTTTTTGGGAAGTGCTCTACCTAACGAAGCGCCAGATATTCAGCGTGGATCTGGGACCTTTCTAAGGCACCGTGCTGACTTCGGCGATGTGATCAGTGTTTATCCGGGACGCTTCCACTCTGCCGCCCCTGCTAACTGCTTATGATGTTCTGCATCAGCTAAGGGGATCCTAATAAAATTAAATCAACATGGGCAATATGTCACATCTAAATGACAACCACAAACTGCTTTTTTGTATTTTTTTGCATAAAAGAAACACCTTTAGTGATGGCTGTGGCGAGTCAAAAGTTCCCCGGGAGCCTCGGTTGCTCTGGGAGCTGCTGTGTCTGTGGCCGCGTCTCGAGCTCCAATCCAACAGCAGTTCCATTTAGGTAGAACTGATTAATAAATCCTGTTAAAACAATAGACTTGCTAGTCTCAGTTTGTGAAAAGCGTGTGGCAGTAGGAGGATGTATTTCATGTTGTTTTCATACCCTGGTGCTCCACGTGTACGCAGACACAGCGTGACTGGTGAGCATAGGCCGCTAACGGCGTGCGAGAGTGGGCGTTTCTGTTGCGTGGCGGTTGCGCTTGGATTGTCTTGTCCTAAAACAGAAAGGTGTCTGACGCGGCGCTTTCCTGCAAGGGGAGTTACAGGGAGGCTGATACTCGGGACCACGCCGACATATTCAAAGATGGCTCTAACATAAATAAATAGGCTACAGATTTGATTAAGAAAGACAACGTCAGCAGTATTGACGGAAAGATAGGAGTCAGAATATTTTGTTCGTAACGGCAGGTGCAATATTTGAAAATAAATTTTTAAAATTTGTTTATTTTACATTATATCTTTATTTAACACCTGAGACTTTCAAACATTAACATGCATTCGGTATTTGTGTCAAAATGACACGAGAACATTTTCCTATTCTATTTGCCTGGAAACTGCTTCAACACGCTGTCGTGTCGTTATTCATGGTTCAATTTGTTCAAGTAAAAGAAAGTTAGAAATGATTTTCCTTCAGTTGTTTAAAATTCAACAAGCTGTGTTTTTGGTATTTAACAGAAAACGGAAAGCTTCTGAACTAAGTCCACTTTGTTAATCACACATAGTATCAATATCACGATATTCACAACATTTGCATATTTCCCTCATATCCTTGCGCCCTAACGCAAGCCAAACAAACAAATGATTGGCAGTGGTAATGTTGTTAGATAAAGTGAAAAGTGGTTAGCGTGGACAAAGGAGTTACTAGACAGACTAAGGTCATTAATAAATATGTAATGAATGATCAAATCCATTTAGAACTTAAAGTAGTAGTAGGAAAAACAAGTAAAGTGAATGAGCGTGAGATTCTCTCTCTATCTCTTTCTACTCCATGTTTGGTGAGAACACACCAGCCTCCCCTCTGATCCATTGATTTTTGGTATCAGCTAGTTAACATACAACCAGTTTTGAAGGTCGCCATGCGATGGGCTGGAAGACAATGTGTGACACTGTTTATCTTGAATGCTTCTACTTTGCCTAGACTGCTAAGCTGCTTACTGCTGAAGCAGGGCCCGATTGCAATGAATTGATAAAGGTGGGTGTGTGTGTGTGTGTGTTTGTGTGTGTGTGTGTGTTGTGTGTGTGGGTGGGGTGTGTGTGGTGGGTGTGTGTGTGGGTGGTTGTGTGTGTGTGTGTGTGGTGTGTGTGTGTGTGTGTGTGTGTGTGTGTGTGTCACACACAGGGCCTGAAGTTTATTTGTACCACAGTGCAGGTGGAAGGCCAGTTTCTTTTTTTTTTTTTTCGCTCTCATTTAGGGGAAAACAAGGAATTGCTGTGGTCTCTATGGTGCTATCCTGTCCTATCATGGTAGCCTACTCGGGACATGCCCCGTCATCACGTGCTGTAGTGGGGGGGCACCCTTGATAATCCAACCATAAAGGCATCATGTCCTATCCTGGGCTGGGACACATTCATACAGTTTGATAAAGTACTTATAGCGACTTTACTTATCATTGCACCTAACATGATGTAGCTGTACTCAATCTAGGTCATCTGTACATCTCATCTGCGGTTTTTCCTGCATCCACCCTGTGTGATTGTGGTGTGTGGTGTGTGTGTGTGTGTGCGCGTCAGAGTGGGGGGAACGTTACAGCGTACATTAATGTACATTGTCCAGTTGGCAGACTGGTTCTGACATGTTTGTACGGTTCTTCTCCGTACGTTTTGTTGGTAAAAGTGAGATGTTCACACACGTCTGTCTTCATATCAGGAACAGGCATGAATGCGACCCGTTCTACCCTGATTGGTCAGTGGCTGCAAGGGGACGGCTGGGATTGTCGCAGTATGAAAATGCGATAGGGGGCCCCCGGCTGTCAATGTCTTCGAGTGATACTGGTCCCGATTGGTTCGAGCCCGTAAGCACTGCGTACCCTACTTACCGATAGTTACAGTCTGAATCATCAATGTTATGGCTAACTGCCAATGTGGCAGGTAGATTGACAGTGGTTACCAGCCAGTTGACAAAATTCACCTGTGTGTGTGTGTGTGTGTGTGGGGGTGGGGGGGTGGGGGGGGGTGGGGTGGGTGGGTGTCCATTTAATCGCATACCCCATCACAGTCATTTAGCCAACCCTGCTGGGTGTGTTGGAAATATGCGAGCAGCTGTTGGTTTCTATCCATTTGATGTTGTGTACATGATTTCTAGTGTGTTAGTATGTGGTGCAAACTTGCACACACATTTGATGAGGTTCTTTCTTTATGGAGACAGACAACAAGAAGATTATAAAGTTTAATCTCCGCCAGCAGCCAACGTGAAGCTCTGAAAGCCCCAAATTACTGTGATGGATCCAGTATCTGTGTAGAATAACAGAGGAGAACTTGATGAAATATCCATCAGGATGACTCCGTTTGTTTGGAGGCAAAACTGCAGGCTCATCTCTCTGCTTCTCTCCCGTGTGTCCTCCTAACTTCCCAGGCCGGCGGACTGCCCTCTCCATCTCTTCATCCTCTCTTCCTCTCAGACCCTTTGCTCACGGGGGGATGGAGTTAATGCTATGTCTTCATTATTCATTATGTTAATCAGGCTACAGGCTGAAAGCTCCTGCTTTTTGTACCTTTTGCACCACACATCAGGTCCTCTTGTTCTCTTGAATTTGTCCCAGGTTTGTCTTTTAGTTTTGAATATTCTTCTCTGATGCTGTTCATCAGGTGAGTCCTTTACATGGCGAGGATTTCAAACTGTAACGCCTCTTTAGTTTGTTCCATTTGAAGCTCTCCTTGGTTCTAATGTCTGATCGGAGGCGGTGTAATTCAGACTACTTTCAGAGCCTAGTATGTTCTGTTCTGATCAGATACACGTCTTTCTCTGAATAGCGACATTGTTCTGCGTGCGGCTCCATGCCATTGAGGTCTGCTTTTGCCAGCGTTTCTCTCTGGTTTCCGCCTCAGGTCCCCCCCCCCCCCTTTTCCGTTTCTGTTTTTCTGAGCGAGAACCGCCGCAAGATAGTAGTCGAAATGAAGTAGCCTGAACGGGTGAATGGAAGCACACAATGGGGAAGAATGGAATGTGGAGAAGCAGGGCCTTGATCATGGCCTCAGTGCCGTGGTTTTAACAGGGCAAGCTGATTTAAAGGCCCTGACCACCAAGCAGGCCTTCGGCGGCTGTCTGCTCGTCGGCTACCACAGCCAATCCATCTGATTGGCTGCTCAACTTGGAAACAAGAGTGAGGAAACAAACCAAACGACTGTTATTTCATCTCATCAATCAATCCAAACCCACAAGCTGTCAAACTGGCAAAACTTGATTGAAGGTCCCCTTCTAAAAACCCACAGGTTCAACATATGAATAACTACTTTACACTTTATGTCCATAACATGGCAAACTACATACAACAAGATATATAAGTAAGTAACATTACTTGTGTAGAGCTGGGCAGTATATCAGATTCTATCTATATATTGTGAAATGAGACTAGATACGTCTAGTTACATTATGTAATTGGTAATTGGTAGTGTAATAGGTGTTGTCTTTCCGGTTTTTTTTAGCTTCATACAGGAGAGTGATGTCATTTTCTGAATTTACCAGACTGTTCATTATTTACCTTCACCCAGTTTAGTCATTACATCCACATTGCGATGATTGTCTATCAGAAATAATCAAAATTATACAAATATCGTGATATTTGTTTTTCTCATATTGCCCAGCCCTGTGGTGTAGGAATATTTATTCTGACAAGATTAGATCTTTGATAGTAAAAGTATTGGAGAGGGAGAGAGGGCGGGAGAGAGAGCACGGAAACATGGAGGAAGGAAGACGTGAGAGAAGAAGAAAGGCGTAGAGAGGAAGGCCGGGCTCAGGATGCAGCCCACCCCCCCCCCCCCCCCCCCCCCCCCCTTCCCCTCTGGGGGTTTTAGTGGCCTGTCACCTTCATTAAACCTCTCACCCCGCCCTCCCGTGCAGAATGTATATGTATAACTAAGTAGTGAGGGTACCTTTTCCACACAACACACACACACACACCACACACACACACATCAGACGGGGCACTGGTTATTTACAGAGTAGATGGCAAGGCAGGCAGCTTATCTGTAGAGCAAATTTCAGCAAAGGGCAATTCAAAGTGCTTTACACAAAATCAGTTAACAAGATAAAACACAAGTACAAACAGTTAAAGTCATAAGCATTAAAAGCGTGGGACTGGCAGCAGGCCGGGCCCTTGAACTGCCCATGGCTCTGACATGGGGAGGAATGTTTGGCTCTCGAGTGGGCAGACTGATGGTAGTACACAGTCGTACACAGAGTCAGAGTTATGTAAATACTGACAGAGAGAGCAACCACATACACATGTTCATGTTTGATGATTCTGGCCTCAGAAGTTTACGTTTTTGTTTGTAGTGTCTTCTTCAACGAACTTGTAACGTTAGGGTTGGTGTCACAAATGATTACCTGAAAGATTCCCTTTCAACGGATGGGTTACATTTCCAAATTCAGGGAATTATCAGATACACTACCAATTAGCATGGATATAAAATAAATTCTCGAACTTCAGTTGTAATTGGCTCTACCAGGTGAGCTACCAGGGTGCCCCCAACACCCTGAAATTAAATCAAACTGAACGTAGTGGCCATGCTCTCGCGGTGCCCATTCTTTTATGGTGAAAGACCGATATTAAAACATTGATTTGGGGATTGTTTGAGATACTCAAACAAATATCTATTCAGTTGAGAATCCAATTATTTGAACCCAGCCCTTTGCAACATATTATATTAACAATGCCACATGTGCTGTGTAATACGGTATTGCTCAGTAAAGGTTGTAGTTCCTGTCACCGCGCCACCCTGACACACGTGTCTTGGTGTTCATCCATCACATAGCAATTTAATGGTATTTCACGCAATTTTCCTTCTTTCTTATCACTGGTGTCCTTGAGACTTTAGTGAAAAGGTCTTTTGTTCTTTACCCCGGCCCGACTTTGACCCGTAGTGGGGTGAGTGTCCCGTGGGTGCACACATCCGACCGAGAAGATAATGCTTGATAAGCGGAGCAGAGAGATGTGTGTCTCTAGATAAGACCGGATTTAAAAGGGTTTAGAAAGTGGACAAACGGCATACTCACATTTTTCAAAAATGTGAGTTTTTTTAGATCTTCTCCATGGCCATCGGGGAGGTTTGTTCAAAAAACGAGCTTTTCCAGCTTCTCACTCATATGTTTCCAGTCCCACCTGAGCTGCCGTTACTGTTGAGCAGCACACAAAGAGTTGAAGATGACCTCATGTCTTATGCTGCATGAATGCAATGGGTCCATTACTGTAAAACTGAACTATAATTATATTTAGTAACTAATGATGGCCTTTCATTTGTTTTAAATTCAACAAGCAGTTTTTTGTATTTTAGTGAACACTTTGTTTATTCATGCACATATTGTTATTGAAGCGATATTCAACAACCTTATGGCATACTCCTCATGTCTGCTGCCAGCAGCAAGACTAATGAGAAAAAATGATTGGCAGTGGTAATGTTTGTTAAAACAAAAGTGAAAATGTGGTTAGCATGACAAAAGTATACATAGACCAGTTTAGGTAAATAATAATTATGTCAATAAATGCTCAAATCCATTTTTAACATAACAAGTAGTTAGAAAAAGTGAAGTGGATGAGCTGAGAACAAAGAACAGTTGAAGACGACCTCATTGATCTCATGCTGACACGAATGCCAAAAGAAGGTCCATTACTGGTAAAACTATGGCCTTCAAACATTCACATATTTAATCGCATTAATGTCATAGTTTAACTCGCAATTAATCAACATTGTTTATCTATTCTAAATTTATGGCTATATATTCAACAACACAATAATAAACGCTATACTGACAGGACTATGTAAAACGTGAATATAATGATATTATAGTAACATACATGTACTTCGATAACTGCCATCCCCTTTTGACTTCTCAACCTGACTTTGACATTGTCTCCATTTTGCAAGTAGATTTAAGACCACAGGGACAATCACATTTTTTTTTTTTTCTTCATCAGTCCTTTGTATGTTATACTAAACATAGAACTAAAATAAAACTGGTCATTCACTCCCAAGTTGGTGTCGTCTCCTGCTGTTTGAGAATCAATAGATAATCTAATGCAAAGTGGAACTGGCCCTTTAGTTGACAAATCATCTATAAGGGATTTAAAACTTCCCCTCCATACTTTACTACAAGAAGACACACACACACACAACACACACAACACACACACCCACACACACACCATTAAGTGATAAAAGCCTACTGTAGGTTGTTAATCCATTGTTCGTTAGTTTGCCTGTGTGAGGATAAGCATGTGTTGGAACTGTGGGTGTGTGTGTGGTGTGTGTGTGTGGTGTGTGTGTGTGTGTGTTGTGTGGTAATCACAAGATAAGTGCACATTGTCTTAGTTAAAGATGGATGCTAAGGGATTCCCTTAAGTTGAGTGCCTTTGTATAAACCCAAACCCTCCCTGCTCTAAATCCTAAACCTGCAATCATTAATTATTCTTTCAGATCTCCGTGTGTTTTCTGCACCATATTCGAACCCTATGAGGGGGGGTGGGGGGGTGGTGGGGGGGGGGGGGGGGGGGGGGGGGGGGGGGGGGGGGGGGTTTGGGAAGAGGGCTGCAGCAAATACATTTTTTTATTGATGAGAAGCACTCAAACGCACAACACTGTGTCCACACACACTTGCAAATCAATGTTAGACCAGAAATGCGTTTGATCTGCTGTGAGCCCACGCCAGCAGCGCGCAGCGGTTGTGGAGCTGTGTGGATACGCAACGGATTCCCACGCAGCGCTTCGAACAGGAAAGGAGTCTTATGTGGTCAAGTGTAGGACGCATCTGTTAAAGTTTGATAAGGACACCACCGATGGGTAAGGAGAGAGTGAGACTGGAGAGAGCGGGAGGAAACGTTTGATAGGCATGAGAAAGCTAGAATAAGAGGAAGGGGGGATGAAAAGGGGGTACAAAAGAGAGGGACTGTAACGTGATGGGCGATACGATCCCACAGTAGAAGGAAACATTTCAAATGATGTATTGTTACACTTCTTGACTTCTGCTGCTTTTAACTGATGGAATGTCACGCATCGGCACATTTTGAGAAGAGGAATCCATGTTGGTTGTTAAAGAATGACCTGTAGGAAAACAAGAATCAGGTTTTTTTTTTTTCTCACTAAGTGTAATGTTTATAGCACACAACCATGACAAATACATTGGCAGTACCAAATCTAGATTTATTTTGACACCTGTCGCACATTGCTCATCAACAACAGCCTGTAACCTAGAGGCCTCGGTGAAGAGAAGGAAGAGCATGGCAGCGCTCGGGAGACAGTAGTAGTGTTCGTGATGCAGTCGGCCCGTAGAATTAAATGAGAACCAAAGTCATAAAAAAAAAAAATCAGGTCTTTAAAAATTAAATTGTGAGCAGGGTGAATTGAGATCGCAATTTTATAACGATGAATTGTGCAGGCCTACGAGATACGTAACTTTAAAGGAATTCTTACTGACATGGACAATGTAAACAAACTGCATAGAATCTGCATCCCCGCCCTGACTGGTTCAAACCACCTGAGGAGAAGAAGAAGGGGCGTCGCATGGTCCCACAATGGGCTGGCATATATTCATATTATATCGCCATTGATTGAGGCTGGATATGGTCTTAAATGTTGGATATGGTAAATGACGCCAAGTAAGTATTGTTTTTCCTGTTTTAAATACTGCTTTATAGTGATGATGACTGTTGGTGATTGAGGCTTTTTATTATTCACTTAAGGTCCTCGCTGAGTTCAAAATTTAAGTCCGACATTTTCAGACGTTAAAAACAACAATTCAGTTACACACTAGCTCTGAAAATTCCATCCATCACGAGTTGAATTCAGGGTTGAATTTTCTGCGTTTCCCCCCCGCATCCAGAGGAAACAGTGTGTTTTGAGAAGGAGAAAGCATGAGCCTATCAGACGCTGGCAGAGTGAACATATGTCTCAGAACTCAGATAGTCTTCCAAGCTGTTTTGATTCGGATACCTCTGCGTGACCAATTTTAGAAGACTGATGAGAAAAATGCACACGAACATTTCAGATCAGTGTGCAAGTACCTTTCTAACTTAGTCATTGTATCCACATTATTGCCGCTTCTTTATCCAAACTCTCGTGAAATATTTTGTAAAGCACCAATAGTCAACCCTACATATCGCCCAGTAAATATACCAGTATAGCCTAGCTAGTGTTGACATTATAAGCAGATGCTGCTAAATTAAATAGCATGAAGATAACAAAGCACTGGTTTATTAGATTAGTTGCTTCCAGCTTCAAAGTGATACTATCCGATCCATAATGGCTGTTGGTGGTCTGTGGGGTCTGCATCCTGTTGGTGGTCTGTGGGGTCTGCATCCTGTGGATCCACATGCTCTTTGAATGCAGATGTGGTGACTACTTCCTCATACGGCTGCACACCGTCCTGGGAGCTGCCGCACGAGCTCGGCCCGCCCCCGCACGGCGTCGGCCCAGATGAGGACGAGGACGATGACAAGGACGAGGACGATGACGATGATGATGATGAAGATGCTTCGTCTTCCAAAACACGGCTGAGGAACTCCTGCATGACACCCAACTCTGAGTTTTCAGAGTCCAAGTCCAAGCTGGGCCAGTCCTCGCTCTCCGTGTACTGTTGGGAATCAGTTTTCAAGACCTCATGTTGCTTCTTGTAATTAATAATAGATAAATGAAAGAATACTTGATAGATTGATTAGTTTAAGGTAGGCCTCCACAGTCAGTTGTATGGTAATTGTTAACATTAGCTAAGGTCTTGAGGTGTTTGCTAATTGTTGATTTTGTTTAGATATGCCAAATTTAGTGCTGGACAATATTTAACTTTTAAATAGTCTTTCAATGGAATCATATTGTGATGAAATCCTACATCGTGATATACAATTACGTAGTCTATATTGATAATAACAAGCACATACTAACTGAATAGTCTCAGAAAATCTTTTGTGAAACATTTTGAGGTGATATTATTTGAAGAATTGCAGATGTCCCCTTTCTTTAAGATTATTTTTGGGCATTTTTAGGCTATTTATTTGACAGGACAGCTGAAGAAATAAGAGTGGATGGGGGGGGGATGACATGCAGCAAAGGGCTGCAGGTCTGAGTCAAACCCGGGCCTGCTGCGTCAAGGAGTAAACCTCTGGTCAACCATTGCATTGTTGTAGTAGATTTGTTCGAAGCACTTCAGGTTGTTGTGCAGCTGGAAGAGCTCCAGGTAATTCCACTCCTCGTCGTCGTCGTTTTCACCGTCACTCAAGTCCTGTTCAGCCTCGTAGTCGCTGTCCTCTGTCCCCCGACAGTCCTCCAGAGACGTTTGGCTGATTGGTCAGCGCCCTGCTGGACCTGCACTCGTACTACGTAGTTTGGGCAATGGGTTTGAATCTGTGTTGCCATAATAGCTTTAGACGGTTTGTTGTGCTGGACAACCATTCT
>NC_045744.1:1328172-1328996 GCF_008692095.1 Etheostoma spectabile
TTGAAAAAGGCTTGTTGAGTTCTGGACTGCTGTTGTGTGTCCTGCAGTGTGTGTGTGTGTGTGAGCTGAGAATCTGAGTTGGATTGTTTTCCCCATAGAAATACCATTTATTGCTATACCCATAGAAATACCGTTTTATTTCTATGGTTCTTCCCTTGTCCTCCTCTTGTTTTGGATTATTCTGCTTCCTGTTTGCATACAACCCATCCAACAGTTACTTTATTTCAATGCCACAATGCACTTATGGTTGCTAACTTAATTTTTTTTTAGCGGTAACCAATCTGCTTGAATTGCAGAAATTCATAATTTAAATTAAATTTAGCACACCCGGGGAGCTCATCTGGTATAACGAGGCTCAGTCCGTGACACAGCGGGCGCTGGTTCGGTTCCTTTGCTGTATGCAACTCCCCCTTTCTCTCCTCTTTCATTTCTCAGCTGTCCTATCACACATAAAGGCCAAAAAATGGCAAAAAAAAAATACTCTTCACACACAAGCTCTCACAGACAGTTCATAATTGTATTTTGAGGTCATATCAGAAAAGGTTTCCATGGTTTCATTTAAAAAAAAAAAACACATTTTTTGGTCATGTTTTCACCCTGTGTGTTTAGGTCTCTGTTTTAGCTCCAGAGTGAGACATCTCACTAGTTTTAGCTCCAGAGTGAGACATCTCATTTCTATCCTATCTTTGTTGGGAGCTGCACATGCTCAGTAGCTCTGTAAGATCCATCAGCTAGATAACTCTTTCTCCAGCTCAGTCCAAGGCAGGATCAGCTGGGAGACTTCTTCTAGACCAGGGACATTTGTGGAATACCTGCACAACAGG
>NC_045744.1:1329006-1329832 GCF_008692095.1 Etheostoma spectabile
AGAACAGGGACAGGAAGTAGTTCTTTTGGAGATTATGGTCAACTAGTGGGAGTTGTATTTCAACCTCTTCGGTTTTTAAAAATAATATGGTGCACAGCTGTCAGTTTTCAGAAAAGTGTTCATTTACACATACCTGTGTGTGTATATACGCTGTCCAAGTTGTCAAGAGCACGTAAAACCTGTAGGTGGCCGTGTGACGAGAAGCTAAAACCTACGTTAGCCAATCAGAATTGCTTCCTCTTTCTTCTCTTCCCCACATCCTCGGCTACCTAGACCTCCGTTTGTCTCAGTTTACATGCAAACGAAGTTTTCAAAAACCAGAGTTTTTAAAAAGACTCGTTATAAGAGGAGACTCCTCCGTTTGCGTGTAAACAAAAGAATTCTGTCCCCGTACCCATGTCTTTGGAAACAGGGTCTGGACTCAGTGGGGAGTGAAACCGAGGCAGAGGGACAGACACTTTATAATTCATTAACTTTATTGGTTATCAGGCAAATAAAACCCTGATACAGATCCTCTGCAGACTTAAAAAAAAAAACGGGGCAATAATCACAAGATTCCTAAGAAATAGACACTAATTCAGATATTTCAGGGCACATGTGACACATACTATATCTGACAGCTCAGATATTGTTGTGCATAAGTCACTTTATTTTTTTGTGACCTATCGTAGAATTTGCCAGTGTTCTTGTGCCATAATTGAAAATGTCTGGCTATTTTAAGATATCCCGGAGACATCTCAAGTCATTCCATACAAAATGTTTTTTGGCTGAATTGGATTAAAAACACACACACACACACACACACACACACACACACACACACACA
>NC_045744.1:1329842-1333494 GCF_008692095.1 Etheostoma spectabile
CACACACACACACACACACACACACACACACACACACACACAGTCATTTGTTTGCATTGCTTTGTTGACAGATCTCATGAACGCTGGCTACTTCCTGCATCATTTCTGTGACAGATAAGGACTTTGCAGCTGAACTTAGATTTCCAGGAGCTCTGGTCTGGATATGTCTAGAAAAATAGGGCAAACTACAACTACCAGTTTGATCAAAGTACCGGGAATTCCCAGTGGCAAAGTGATCTGTGTGTAAATTCAGATTTTCCCACTGAGCTCCATCAGCTGGAATCCACAGGGTCTCTGTGTCGGGGGTTACTGACAGTGACACCGGCTGTCACCAACAGTCTGACCGTGAATGTAGCGGACAGGAAACACGCGTAGACAACACTAATGCAGCCTTCCTGCTCCCCTTCGGCTGCTACACGCTGCCATTCTTTTGGCTTTTAGTCTTACATCTTTCTGTCTGGCTGTCTAACTTCAGATTATAACGTCTAAGGGATTGGGACATTTACAAGTCTTGTCCCTTTTGTTGTTTAGAAGGACTGTTTGCACCCTAACCCTTTCATTTGAGCAGCGTGGACAGTGAGTTTAGGAAAATTGCAAAACTACTTAATATTTGTAGCGTGTTTTCCATCTTAAGTTTAACATACTTGGCCCACTTTTAGTATGTAGTCTGAAGAATTCATCCAACATCTAAACACTTAAATAGCAATATCATAAGCCAGAGAATATTGAAATAAACAATATTCATTACTTTATTTATCTATATAAAAGAGACTTCAGATACAGTATTAGGGGACCACTAAGGTCTATATAAAAGAGACTTCAGAACAGTATTAGGACCACTAAGGTCTATATAAAAGAGACTCCAGATACAGTATTAGGGACCACTAAGGTCTATATAAAAGAGACTTCAGATACAGTATTAGGGACCACTAAGGTCTATAAAAAGAGACTCAGATACAGATTAGGGACCACAGGTCTATATAAAAGAGACTTCAGATACAGTTTAGGGACCACTAAGGTCTATATAAAAGAGACTTCAGATAAGTATTAGGGACCACTAAGGTCTATATAAAAGAGACTTCAGATACAGTATTGGGACCACTAAGTTCTATATAAAGGACTTCAGATACAGTATTAGGGACCACTAAGGTCATATAAAAGAGACTTCAGATACCAGTATTAGGGACCACTAAGGTCTATATAAAGAGACTTCAGATACAGTATAGGGACCACTAAGGTCTATATAAAAGAGCTTCGATACAGTATTAGGGCCACTAAGGTCTAATAAAGACTCAGATACAGTATTAGGGGACCACTAAGGTCTATATAAAAATCTTCAGATACAGTGTTAGGACCCTAAGGTCTATATAAAGAGACTTCAATACAAGTATTAGGGGACCACTAAGGTCTATATAAAAGACTTCAGATACAGTACTAGGGGACCAAAGAGCACCATGCCATGGGACCTTTAAAGTGTTATTACCCCTCCCTCTGTAATGTGTCTAGTTCCTGAGCGTCATGTTTTGCAGTGGACTGTTAGTGGGTAATGAGCTGGAACGCCGGCTGCTGTGTGCGAGTTAAACCCAAGCAGTCACACCTTCACTCAGAACTTTGTCAAGGGATTCCCACACACTCTCTGCACCTACACATTTTTTGTGATGCACATGTGCACTGCACGCATTCTGCCTTTGGCTTTATTGCTGCATTCATTTTTAATAGTTCTGTGCGCATGTTTTTCCTGTCAAGATGCTGAGGGGAGTTTTCACAATTATCTAAGACTGTATTCGTAAATCCTATTAATGACTGTGTTTACTGTGATCAAAGGAATACTCTACCTTGTATTGCCCTGTATTATTTTATAATATATATCATAATACTGTGTGTAAAGCACTTTGAGCTGCCGTTTTTTATGAATACTGATAAATAAAGCCTAACTTTTCTTCCACTCCTTCACACACCAAGACCTAGTAGCACATCACCCCCGACCCTCAGCCACCTTCACTGGCTCCCAATAAGTCCCCCATCAAATATAAAATCCTCCTTCCCATCTACACGTCCCTCCATTCCCCTTGCCCCACATTACCTCTCCGACCTCCTCCACCCATACCCCCCCACCCTGAAACCTGCGGTCCTCAGATGGCGGATTCTGTAATGCGTTTTGGGTTTTTTATCAAAGGCGTTATGGAAATAAGTTATTATCTTTAAGAGGCACCACTGACAAAAGGAATGTCATGCCTAAGTGCATGTTTGAAGATTGTACAGACGGACTTTTATTGGATTGAAGCTTTTATTAACATACCTCAATTTTGTTCAGGAAAAAGAACTTGTTCTGGTCAGTGCTGGATGTCAAATTATTCTACTACCCTACTACTAATCTTTTTAGTTCTCATACTAACCTTTTTTGTCTTTCTTAACTGCTTTAGCGTATTAATGACACGTTTTTTCCCCTCATTATGTTGTGCACATTATGTCTGTTTGCTTGATTTTTCACCTCGTTTTTGGCTCTGTGGGTTTACCATGTGTCTCCCCCCCCCCACTCTTTCCCCAGGATGCCAGTTACTGGCTGCAGGTGCACCGGCTGGAGCACGGCGACGGCGGCATCCTCGACCTGGACGATGTTCTCTGCGACGTGGCCGACGACAAAGACAGGGTGAGTGGCGCTCGGATTAGTAGAGATGACGAAAGGTTGGAAGCGCTGATGAAGTCAAACACGAGCTTTCCCTGGGCGATATGAACAAAAAAATCAAATATCACAATATTCTTGACCCAATACATCGACGATGATGTTATAGAGTTGACAAATGGTGCTTTCACAAAATATTTCCACAATGAGATTTTTAATGAATAACCATCAGTAATGGGGATACAACAACTAAGTGGGTAAAGGCAAATAGTAGAACGGTCTGTTAAGTTCAGAAAGTGACGTCCCTATTCTTTAATGCAGCGCTTAATGAAAAGACAACACATGCCAAATCATGATATCAAGATATTCTAAGTCCAAGATGAAATCTAATCTGAAATCACTATATCAGTGGGTTTCTTTCTTCGGAGGCACATTTGCAAAGTGTTGAGTTTGCCTGCTGGCACTCCTGAAGGGTAGCGCTCAGCAATGAGGGTTTGTGATTGGCTACAGGCCGTCAGAATGGGGAGGGGCTGAACTCTGACTCTGACACTCCTGGAGCCCAGAAGTAAGGCTGAGTTCAGACGGAGAAAAAAACGATCCGGCAATTTGCCGCAGGGTAGTCAGGTGTGGGAGTGTCACAAATGGCCCAATTGTGTGACGTCTTGTTGTTCTTCAATGTAGCTCAAGTAGACTTTATACTTCACTACTACTGTTATCCCTCAGATTGTTTGAGCTCACCGTTTACGACCACACTTGAAAGCAGCTTTATTTCACCACAGAGAGAGAGAGAGAGAGAGAGAGACGAGCGAGACACAGCAAGAGCTTTGTTGTTCCAGAAGACCTCAAAAGTTGTTGTGACAGCAATAGAGGTTTCCTGTACGGGACTCTCATCCCGCCTCACGCCCTAGCTCAAAACACCCCGACACGCGGTGGCCAATCATGTACAATCATTATCCAAAAGTTGAGTATGTCTTAACTTTTCGCCACAGGCCAGCTGCGTTGTGTCCCCCCCCCCCCCCCCCCCCCCCC
>NC_045744.1:1333504-1341903 GCF_008692095.1 Etheostoma spectabile
CCTCCGACAACTCCCGCGCACCCTAAACGCACTGCCCCCATTCAACATGAATGTAAAGACCTGCATTTTTGCCAAAGCGGTCGACGCAGGCCGTGTGAATGCGGCCTGAAGCGTTGCATTGCCTGTGAGGTTAGTTGAGGAGTTACTCACAGCGGCCCGACTCCAGGCGGTGAACGTTTCCTCACAGCCGAGTTCATCTGTCGCCTGCGGGGCCGTTGGAGGGAGAGCAGCTGATGCTGACTGACGGCAGCAGGTCACAGGGCCCCATTCTCTGCTGTGGTAAAAATAGTTCAGTAAATTTCTTTGAAAGAGTTTAATTAATCCTTTTGCAGACCTCTTGTAGGGAGGTCTGAGGGGGGCAGTGCCTCTGGAACATAAAGCTTCGACAGCCTTGACCAACTGCCACTTTGCTGCTTTGAAAGCCATGATGTCTCTCTCTCATGGGGGGGTCAAATTCTCTGTGCGGGCAAAGCAAAGAAGGGGGGGGAACCTTTCCCCGTGTTATCCTCCTGCTAGAGTTAGCACCCAATGGGCTTAAACAGGGCAAGTTATTACCATGTTTTTAGTCTCCAAACATCTTCATAATGTCATCTAAAGTGCCCCCCCCATGTGCAGTGCATATGGCCTTAGTAATATATAAGCCGTGCTCTTCTTTTTTTTTTAAAGCATCAATTCAGGCACCAACGCCATTTTATAAGTTTTTGCACCGGTATCAGAAAAAAACCTCAAAAACCGATATCCCTACTCTGGATCCTGAGGAAATCAGAGAATTGTTGTTTACCGCCTCTGACATTTGCTGGTTATTGTTTTGTTTTTATTGTTGTGATAAAGGTCTTAAATTTCATTCATAATGGTCTAAAAAAAGTCTTCAATTTGACTTGGTTAAACGTGCAGAAACCCTGTGTGTGGGATTTGGTCACCGCCGGGCCACCATGCTCCGTCTGGGGGGGACACTGGATCACAGCTGGTGGCCTACCCCAGCGATCAGGGTTACAGTTACAGGTGTGTCCAGCACAATCATCCACGTTAACGAGGGCCTGTGTAGCGCCGCTTGTCAGTGGGAAGCTGCGCCGTGAGAGGCGCAGGTGTTTAGGAAGGTGGCCTACTCACTACAGGAGTAGAGCAAGAGTACTCATTTGGACAACAATCACAAGTGCCGGTACCAGTACCAGTGAGTACCGGGTCTCTCTGGTTGGTTTATGGCACAGAACAGGAAGTGGACGCTGATCTTTAGTACAAGCTTTACCTTCTCAGACTTGTTCCAAAATGTAGTACTTCCATCTTCTGAACCCCTGTGTGGTGTTCAGGTCCACACACACACACACACACACACACACACACACACACACACACACACACACACACACACACACACACACACACACTATTACTATAACTATTACATACGAGGTGTATTTAATGTAGGTGCTAGGTTGTACAGTATTTCTGCACCTGCTATTCTCACACTAAGTTACCAAACAATTAGATATAACGCCCTCATGTTAGCAGTAACAACAACTTTCATTGTGCTTCTTTCTTTATGCAAATCAAAAGAGGTTCTTTGTGAAACGTTGGCATACCATTGCAACCACACTCTGATTCCTTTACAGTAATTATACAGTTCCAGTACTACGCAGTTAATTTGAGAGATGATAGAAAATATCATCAGAAGATAATTATCTGTGAGTAGTTCCATTGAAAGTTCTGCAGCTGGACAGAAATCTTGCAACATATTTTCAAATTGTAAGGAATATGTTTGTTTTTTCACAGACCACAAGACAGTCCAGTTTTGAAATGACTTTTAAGGCCCTAGTGTGAAATATAACTGAAGCAAAACTCAATTTTTAGGTAATAATTTCTAGTTCTTTCTGTGACAGTTTTGATGATAAAGGAATTTTGACACGGTTGGAGGCCAGCACTCTCTCTCTCTCTCTCTCTCTCTCTTGGCAACTATGTCAAACTCATGTTTCACAGCCTCCGTGTGTGATTGTGTGTGTGTGCCTTCTCCTTGTGCTGTCATCCTGCTATCTCTTCACATCCCTCTTTCTGTACCCCTCACTCCTTTGTCCCTACAGGCGTTTTCCACTGCAGGGTCAGTGTGCATTTCATACATGACGACCTTTCAGCCTCGCTGACACAGATCTACACTGCTCTTATCGACTTGAAGCCAAACCCTTTGGGGATCGGGGTACGCACTGGTTCTCTTCTAAATTACAAACAAACGGTTAAATGGTGGGTCCTGCTGAGTGGGGAGTGAAAGATCTCCAGGAGAAAGGTCTCCGTCAGCAGTCACGTGTCTGGAGCAGTGCTGTATTCATTGTTTACCAGAAATTCTTACTAGTTTTTTTTTTTTATTGTCATCGCGATATCAGCTACCGCAATAAACACATCGCAAAAGCCTGCAACATAACACAAAAGACAGCCATTTTTTTGTGTAAGTTAAAAGTACAGGAAGTTCTTGCAGGCTGTCGCCGTGCTCTGAGACCAGGGGAGCTCAGAGCTTGTGTATAATGTATAGGCTACATGAGAGCGAGTGATTGAGAATGCGCTGTAAGCAGACCGCTGTCAGCTACCAGAGCAGCCAAGTAAAGTTCCCCCGCCTTGCTTCTCAGCAACCCAACAAAACAAAAAAGAGGCGCGGCAGTCAGTTGAATAAACTCAGACAGAGCTAAGAGGCGGGGAAGCCCGTCTACGTACCGGTCAACTACAACTGCTGGGAGACGCGGCTCACATGTGTGATGTCTCCTTCTACTATAGAGTTCTTCTTTTCTCTTTAAAGATGGCCGTTTCTTGTTGACTGTAAAATTCAAAATGCTCACTTGGCTGATTGGCTGATGTGGTCCAACCAATCAACGGTGCTGGATAAATGACAACCCAACAGGGCACTGTGGGCTTTTTATTAATATCTCAGGACCCTTTGTGCAAACAGACTGCTTTTTCAATCCCACTGTGGAAGTGTTAGCAGCCTGGCCTAGAGCAGTGGAACGTGGGGCTCGGAGCCACAGTTCATAGCCTCTGCTGGCCCACATCCCTGCCGTGTGTGTGTGTGTGTGTGTGTGTGTGTGTGTTCACTGTTTGTGTCTGCTGAGAGCATAGCTGTGTTGCTGTCTGTCTGTGTGTGTGTGCATGCATGCCTGGAGCACACGTGTGTGAAAATGAATCCAGCTTCTGTGCGGTGGTGTGTATGTGTTTGCTTCCTGACCCCTGACCTCCTGGAGATACCTGGTGATGTTGAGCACAGCTGCTGCCGTGGGGACATTTCTCTTACTGTATATTAAGTTGAATGTTTAGTGTAACTATTTTCTATTATATTTACCTAATTGTTTACAGAAATGTCCCATTTTCAGTGGAATTTTTAAAATAATGGTCTTTAACATGATGGGAGAAGGCGCAGTATGTAGCTACTGCTGTTTTTATTATTTTTAGAACTTATAATGAAACAGCATTGGCTGTCCAATGTCCCATGCTTATTCAAAGAAAAAACACTTATTGCTGGCGATTCATATTTATGTCCTCATCCTTGCATAAGAATATAGAGCAGTTTTATGGTTTCTCATGTTATGATGATGCATTTGGTCCGTTACACAGTGAATATTGAACTTCAGCTAAACTTAAAAAATAACAACACACAAATCGAATCCTAATCGCAATATCTAGCAGAAAAATTCCAATTAGATCCCCCCCCCTCTCCCCCCAAATGGTTCAGCCCTGATTGTGTCCATATGATAGTTGTAAAGCACCATTAGGTGGTGTGGGTGGGTGTTTGTGTGTTGAGAAGCAGAAAGAAGGGAAAGGGTGCAGACAAAGGGAGATGGAGATGGAGATGGAGAGGGACAGGAGAACACAACTGCTGTACCTGACAGCTGTTTGACCTGTCTTTATGTCTCTCGGTCACAGCTTGTAAGGTCGGTTTTCTTTTTTACACATTATTATTTTTAGATTTTAATGAGATAGTACAGATAGACAGGAAAGTATGTGTGTTTTTGGGTTTCCCAAATGCAGTGTACATACTGAGTAAAGTAAGCCTTATGATGGAGACTCGACACAACTGGTACAATTGAAAAGTGGCATGCTGTTTATACAGGGCATTTGGAATATACGTCTCAATCGGGGCTAATACTGCAGTTTTCAGCCTGTTCACAGCTTCCTGTCAGCGCTGTGCTTTAATAACCAACCAACCAACCAATCTTGAAAGGCTTTCTGATATGCGCAAACACCAAAACGCGGACCTTTTTAAGAAGCTGGTTGAAGGAATGAAAGAGGGACGCTGTGTTCGCTGAGTCAAACAAGCCCGCCGCTGCTGGAATAATTTGTTTTATTTTCACAAAACAGAAGATACAAATATATTAAAGTTCTGATAAATAAAATGTATTAAAGTACAAACTATGGACTTGGTGTACAAACTATGCAACGCCAACACTCATAACATGGTCGGCTGCCTGTTTTTATTTTATTTTTTAAATACTAATTGAATTAATTGAACGAATAACATATGTATATACTGTATATTATCGCCCATTATAAATACCAATGCTGATAGATCGGGAAATGCCTGATATCGGTCGGGCTCTAATAGATAAGATAAATAACGCCAAAGGACATACATGAAACATTACCACAAATAACAAACACCCAAGTAAGATAACAAAGCAGACATGTATAACAACTGAAGATGACATGAACATACACACAGAAGAGGTCTTGGAGACCTGTAACCCTGAAGAAATACTGCACTGGATTTGGTGTTGCTGGTTTAGCAGTTGCATAGATTGATGTATGAAGGCGTTGTCTGGTGTGATTAAAAGCATGAACTCGAAAGCGTCGGTTGGAAGGCAGAAGCTGATATTCTCTGTGCAAAACATGTGAGGAGTCATTTGAAAGATTCCTGGACAGTCTGAGCATACCACTATTGTGAGCTTCCTGAAAGGAGAGTGCTACAGGTAGTCCTAAACTCTTTGAAAACATTTTCACATTAGTCCTCATTAGTGTCTGCTTGGCCTGAGAAAAGGAGTAAAGCATGTACAGTATGAGGGAGAGATTGCCTCTGTGTCCCACTAACCATGGTGGGGCTCCCTGTCAGCTGTGACTCATCCCTGCCATTCCACCAGAGCTTTTTAAAGACTGGTAGGAATGGCTGGCCCGTCACACAAGGCCACTTTTATTAGCTTACACTGGAATGAAACACACAGGCTGCACGGAGCGTTCATCCTGGGAATACATGTATACACTGTAGATTTGTAGTGCTTTCTGACTGCGTGTGTGTGGCGCTGCATCTATCAGTGAAGCATAAACGTCTCTAACAGTATAATATCAGCCATGCCAGGAAACTCGCCCTCAGACTTACCCAATGTTTTCACCAGATGCCGTCTTTCCATCCTCTTTCCTCTCCTTCCATTTCTCATTCTAACGGGGCATTAACACCAAAAAACGCAATTCAGTTTGTCAATGAAACGGCCTATTTGTGTGACGTCCTATTGTGTTTGACACATTATAATAATCAATAAACGTCGGCAGATACGGTAAATGTTTCAAAATTGGTAGTGACAAGTGTACTATCTCTTCAAAAACCAAATACTCCCTGCAAATATGCACACCAGCTAAAACACACACACACACACACACACACACACACACACACACACACCTTCCTGCAGCGATGTCACAACCCTCGATGATGGCACCTGGGCTGTGCCATCACCACGTGTGTGTGTGTGTGTGTGTGTGTGTGTGTGTGTGTGTGTGTGTGTGTGTGTGTGTGTGTGTGTGTGTGTGTGTGTGTGTGTGTGTGTGTGTGTGTGTGTGTGTGTGTGTGTGTGTGTGTGTGTGTGTGTGTGTGTGTGTGTGTGTGTGTGTGTGTGTGTCGCACAGCTCCACCCGTCGCTACCCTTTCACTGACAAGTCTGACCCTGATCAGCGTAGTGCCTGGGTGTGCGACAGACACACATGGCTGTTTAACTCTGTGTGAACCGTAGTTACATTTGTTAGTTTGCAGTTACAATTTAAACATGTGCTTAGAGTTTTACTTTCATATTTTGTGTGAATAACTAGTTTTTATGTCAGCATCTATTTCCAACTTTTTTCCCCCAATGATTTTAGCTGTTCTCTTTCTAAATGCTGTGTTTCTGATCTACTTGAACAAATCAAAGTCACTCTGTGTCTGTGGTGTGTGTGTGTGTGTGTGTGTGTGTGTGTGTGTGTGTGTGTGTGTTTACTGTTGATCCAGGCGATATCCTGGTCTGAGCTGAATATAGACGCGTCTCCCAGAGCAGGAGACAGACAGACCGGGGGGGGCCGTGAGGTTAAATAAACCCAGGAGTTTCTTAAAACGACTCCCTCTGTCTGCTATGCCACAGAATATCAACAGACAGGCCAGCCATGTGTGTGTGCGTGCGTGTGGAAGTTCTCAACTGTTGTTTGAAGTCAGGTCCGTATTTACTGACCCAGCTATTTGCCCTATAGCCCCACCAGGACAGCTCAGACGTTAAAGGGGAGAGCGGGGGGGAAGACGTGCAGGAGCCACCCAGGGCCTCCGCGTCGAGCCACCCAGGCACCCCCACTCTGTGTTTTAACTGTCAAACTAATAAAGGCTGATTCTGGAACAATTTTAGGCAAAACTATTCACTTCTTGACACTGTGGTACGAACACATTTTGGTCCATATGAGAAAGGTTCTGAAAATCTGTACTAATCCCTACTCTGTACTTACTTACATACTCTATAATGAGCATTAAAGAGAGACTTACCCCCGTGCATCATCATATAAACTGCCTACATATGCTTATTTTAGTAGTAGCAGATGATGAATAATCTGTCATTTCAACAGTTGGTGGCAGACTGTAAAACAATCCTCAGCATCCATCGAAGCGTTGCTCCTGTAAAAGATGGCGGTGGGCTACAGGCTCTCCCAGCATGCACAGGGTGTGAGAGAAGTCTGAGACAAGTTGGCAGTCCATCACAGCAGAGCGTTCGCGCCCCCCCCCCACCCTCCCGTACAGTAATGAGCCGTTTTAGCTGACGCAGAAAAAAAATACGAGCCATGTTCTACAGGACATTGTGTGCGTCTGTAGTTGCTATGATTCCTGTGGTGTGTGGTGTGTGGTGTGTGTGTGTGTGTGTGTGTGTGTGTGTGTGTGTGTGTGTGTGTGTGTGTGTGCGCTGCAGACATACAACACAGAGAGGCTGTGAACACACTGGGAACTGATCCCACTGAGCTTGTTATTGCAGACGCTGACCAGTGTGAAGAAGTGAGCTTTTTCTCCGATTTGAAATGAGTGCTTTCGGGAAGAGGGAGGGGTATTTTTGGGTCGGAGGGGGATGTGACGTACAATAAGCTTCATTTTATATACCCATGCATAATGACATGATTGCTTCTTATACCCATATTATCAGACTCAGATTTTTTGCGCTTACTTTCCTGGTTGTTGATGCGTACATAAACATATTAAACATAAAAAAAAAACTAAAACAAGCTCCTCACATATTGACATGCAGAATGTAGTTTTAAATCGATACTCTACGTGAATAATTGAATAATTGTCAGTTTGATGCCGCAGCCTGATGAATGAGAAGTGTTGGGAGCTGTTATTGTGGCTGTCACTGCTCATGCGCCTAACTGTTCACAGCTGTTGTGAACACAAAATACATCACTTCCTTTTCCACTTTTCAGGAAAAAAACCCTCAAGACATTCCCCCGAACTTGTATGTTTTCTGCAGAATATCAGAATAGGATCCGCTGTCTTTCCGGAGTGATATCCTTTCTGTCTTTCTTACTCCGACACACATGGAGGGACGTCTTTCTTTCACCAAACCACACCCGGGCGACCCCTCCTCCAGCCCAAAGATATTCCTGAGCCAGTGTTAGTGATGACCTCATTATTCCACCCCCCCCCCCCCCCCCCCCTCCTTTTTCTTCTTCCCTCACTCCAGCCTCCTAATGAGAACAAGATGACAACTTTCTACCAGACTGAGGCGGGTTGACACAGAGGGTTGTGAGAGGCAGACAGTTGATAGGCTGTGTACACACCCTTTAGTTGCTGTGTATCAGCTGGGGCTGCAACTAACCAGTATTTTCATTTCATTTCAGTATCAGTTAGCCTGTGACAGTATAGGCAAAATGCTGGGGGTCCAAATGAGGAAAGGAAAGTTTATGGATGAAAAGAAGAAAAACAAAAACACGATTAGTTGTCTATTTATGTTGAAACATATCACCGCGCGCGTGTGCGTGTGCGTGTGCGTGTGTGTGTGAGCATGACTGATAAAGTATTTTTAAAGCTGATACAAATATTTGGTTATTTAAAAATCTGATATCCGATATATCGGCCGATATATATATTTAAAGAAAACTATCCACAAACGCGTTACAAAACAGATCTCCCTAACATTAGTTATTTGTAGTTATTT
>NC_045744.1:1341913-1341990 GCF_008692095.1 Etheostoma spectabile
ACTAAAATAATATGATCATAATTTGTTTTATTATCACAACAGAACAGAAGAACATCAAAATATATTAAAGTTCTGAT
>NC_045744.1:1342000-1347294 GCF_008692095.1 Etheostoma spectabile
AATTTATAAAAATACAAACTTAAGATATGAAACTTAAATTCCTTAGTACAAAAACACTAACTATAAAAACAAAAACAAAATCAGTTGCCAACAGGGATGTTGCAGAACGCCCTCTGGTGGACAAACTAAGCTGTATATCATTTATTTGTCATTAGAAATGCTTCTGATGAATGAAAATTAAAAAAAATAATAATAATAATCACCCATTATAAATATATATCTTTTTTTTGTCGGGCATTATAAATGCAGATACCAATAAATTGGGAAATGCCCAATAAATAGTGTGTGTGTGTGTGTGTGTGTGTGTGTGTGTGTGTGTGTGTGTGTGTGTGTGTGTTGTGTGTGGTGTGGGTGTGTGTGTGTGTGTGTGTGGTGTGTGTGTGTGTGTGTGTGTGTGTGTGTGTGTGTGTGTGTGTGTGTGTGTGTGTGTGTGTGTGTGTGTGTGTTGTAACCTGTATCAACAAGCTCTCATTTCATATCTTTTCTGAAGGGCTCTTGGCAAATGGAACTGTAAATGGTTTTATTGCTGAGCTTCATTAAATCGTCACATGAAACAATATACAAGGCTTCTTTCATCACATTAATCACATCTAATTGCCGTCATATACGTAGGATTTATGACATGTCATTGCTTTGAGGTGAACATTCTTGGTCCAGACAAGCCCTTCTTCTCCCGCCGTTTGTTGTTCTACAGTCATCTCTAAAATAACTGCATATGTTTTAACACGTGGAGAGTAATGTTTCAGAGCAGTGTGATCTGTGGGGGGGGGGGGGGGGGGGGGGGGGGGTTCTGCTGCTGGGGACTGCTTGTGTTGGAACAGCCCAGCTCCTGTGCTCCAACAGTAGCACCACTCACCCTGCTGGCCAAGGCAGGAGAGCCGTGTGGGTGACAGTGTCCCTTGTTGTCGTTGGTTGCTATGACGATTGCACCGCTTCATGGAAGGATTCAAACACACACACACACACCACACACCACACACACACACACATACTGTGCACACAGACTTTTGATGAATTTAGATTTCCTTGAACAAGCTGCTAGTATAATAAGGTGAGACTTCCATAATCTTTAAATCACTTTAATCGTTTCTTGAAATGAAATTGTTGGGTAAATTATAGTGTGGTCTAGACCTACTCTAGTGATAATGTTCAGAGACAGTATGTATATTAAACACACCACTTGTTATTCACTGTTGATAGTAGCTGGTTATTTAAGTAGTTTCAAAGACCCACTAAGTCTATATAAAGAGACTTCAGATACAGTATTAGGGGACCACTAAGGCCTATATAAAAGAGACTTCAGATACAGTAGTAGGGACCACTAAGGTCTATATAAAAGAGACTTCAGATACAGTATTAGGGACCACTAAGGTCTATATAAAGAGACTTCAGATACAGTATTAGGGGACCACTAAGGTCATATAAAAGAGACTTCAGATACAGATAGGGGACCACTAAGGTCTATATAAAGAGACTTCAGATACAGTATTAGGGACCACTAGGTCTATATAAACAGACTTCAGATACGTATTAGGGGACCACTAAGGTCTATATAAAGAGACTTCAGATACAGTATTAGGGGACCATAAGGTCTATAAAAGAGACTAGAATACAGTATTAGGGGACCACTAAGGTCTATATAAAGAGACTTCAGATACAGTATTAGGGGACCACTAAGGCCTATATAAAAAGACTTCAGATACAGTAAGGGACCACTAGGTCTTATAAAAGAGACTTCAGATACAGTATTAGGGACCACAGGCCTTATAAAGAGACTTCAGATACAGTATTGGGCCACAAAGGTCTATTAAAAGAGACTTGGGGACCACTAAGGTCTATATATAAGAGACAGTTTTGTGTTGGAGTTTGTAACATTCCAAAATCCTAATTCTGACTTAAAAGATTTTCATTTTCACTGTGAAGGCATATCCGTTCCAAAAATAGGTTATCAGTTTCAATAACAACTAATAATCGGTATCAGCCTTGATAAATGGAAATTGACTTTTCTTATATAGAGCTTTTCTAGTCTGACTACTCAAAGCTCTGTAACATAGTACAGGAACCATTCACACACTGTGGCATCGGGGGCAACTCGGGGTTCAGTGTCTTGCCCCAGGACACTTCAACATGGAGCTGCAGGGCCAGGGATCGAACCACCAACCATCCGATTGGCCGGTGACCCCTCTACCACTGAGCCACAGCCGCCCGATAAACAAACAGCATCGGTCCATCCCTAGTTTTCACACGTTTTCTCTATAATTAGCACCAAATGAAGCCGGCCTTTAAATAACCTGTAAATACAGTGTTTCCCCAAATGTTGGTTCTTTGTGGATGATTACTCATACACACTTACGCAGTCTCAGCATTTTACTTTGAGTAATTGTCACCCACACAAACCCTGAGTCAGGATTACTCAATTGTATGTGTGTTTGTGTGTGTGTGTGTCAGATATACATGCATACACTTGATGCATGTAAAGCCCATTTACAGTGTTAGGGTTAGGTCTTTGTGCTTTTGTTTTTGCGTTGTGGATCTTCTCGCATCATTGCAGCTGGTCTGTCCGGCCCGCGTTGACCCACAGTGGCCACACAAACAGGTTAGCAGTGGGGGAACTGACGCAGGCTATCATCTCCTTCTGTGGTAACAAAGTTCGTCTTAACCCATCCCTCCCCCTCTGCATCAGTCAGGGCCCAGGGACCAGAGAACCCACAACACCTCTGAGTCCGAGAACACCTTACATGGACAAGGGGAACTGAAGCTTTGTGACATTAGCGCTCTATAATCAGTTCAACTTCTACTGGGTAAGGATGTACACATAGCCCTTTGTTAGAAGCAGGTGCTGGGGTCCAAACATTTCATATACAGTATATCAAGATATTCATTTTTTTTCTTAAATCACTCGCTGCTGTGATGATACAGGAGTAGTGGTGAAGGTCATGAGATGTGGTTGAAAACTTAGAAAAAGGAAGGCAATTATTGGTCTCAATCTTGTAAATAAATTTCTAATCCGCTTGTGGTTAGTTCTTGGGTCTGTGTTGGGCCATATAATGATATATACCATATCACCCTTTTTCCTTTTATATTTATATATATATATATATTTATATATACATATACCCAAGGCATTCACAAGATAGCGACATCTCATTTTAGCTGGGATTAGTTCCTAGTATGCTGTACCAATATTAGCTTTGTGCTACCTACAGCAGCAATGCTCGCTCATTTAGCACTGGCTCCAGAAGCTTTCAGCATGGCAACTAAATATGGACGGAGCCGAAATAACAGGGAAGAGTTTGTACTTGGGGTGTAAAGCTGAAATGGTCGAGCATGGCACCAGTGCTTGTAGGGGTGGGGCCAGACATCCGAAAATTCACCTGGCAACTCTTCCTTTTTCATCAGAGACCGCTGAGAACTTGGAAGTCAGAGCCGATGCTGGTGGAGCCTACAGGCCTAACCGTTAACCAGCATGTGTTAGCATGTCCTAAAAGCAGATTTAAGTGCTGTTTTAACCCTGTTTTGGAAAAGTAGTTCTTTGCTAATGTTCCCCTTTTAATGCTAAGTGCTAACACTATGCTGGCTTCTCCAAAGGGAGTAAAATCACAGTACAACCCCATACAGACCACAGGAGCGTCACCCATTTGTGTAATACTGGGGTGTGAGAGATCCATATGTAAAAATGTTTTGTTTCAAAATGAATAAAAAGGACTATGCTGTGATATGTTTAGTGCTATTTAGACATGAGTGATGACAACTTACAACAAATGTCCTTATCCAATCTGCAGAAAGGATGAGAAGAAAAGATAAAAGCTGACAAACAAGAGTTTTTTTCCCCGAAAAACTATTGTGGGGGGGGAGGGGGGATGTGATTAAAGTAGCCACAGATGTAGTTGAAGCGGGGGTTCAATGGATTTGTATCGGCTTAAGGCGTTCTATCTTAATTGTGGTGGGAAAAGTGTCAGGAGGAGACAAAGACAGTGTTTGAGGAGTCAACGGGAGATTGAGGATTACAGCTGCTCACAACAGTGTGTGTGTGTGTGTGTGTGTGTGTGTGTGTGTGTGTGTGTGTGTGTGTGTGTGTGTGTGTGTGTGTGTGTGTGTGTGTGTGTGTGTGTGTGTGTGTGTGTGTGTGTGTGTGTGTGATAATGAGATTAGGACTCCCTCCCTCTCCTCCTCCCTCTCCTCTTGATGCATCTGTGATTTTCTCACTGCGCACAAAGTGTTGCTAAAAAATGTTTAATCTATTTGTGTTTGTCAGGCCATTAAGTTATTGACTCATCTTTTGTTCTGCTGTTCTCAATTCAGACCTAAACAGGATGGAAAAAAAAATTCAGTTCACTGCATACCATCTGTAATGGATCAATCTGCCCAGTTTTAAGGCTGAAGTGCACTTTTATGATTTGGGCTCATACATAATTTCTCCTCATACTGTATAAAAAGCTAAAGTAAAAAGAAGAGTCGTACCATGGACATCTTCTGCCCTCTTGTGGCAGCGTTGTGTCAGTGCACTGTGCTTTCACCACTTTGATGCCAGCCGTTCAGCAAGCGTCTCCAAATCACTTTCCATCAGCTGTTTCCACGCAATTTGAACTGATCATCAGCAAATAGCCTAACGTATACAGTTGACGCGGTTTTCAAGTTAATTACCGTGGGTGAAACCGACAGGTCAACCAGAGTTATTTCCCCATTTCCCCACAGTGGGGGGCACTTAGAGTCAGCCTGGCATCCCTCAAGCTTGGAATAAGAGTTGATTCAGAAAAGTGGCCTCTTTTGATTTAAAGCCAGCCTCTTTGGCAAGGTAAGGGCCACCTGCAGCCTCTGGGCCACACAGACAGCCAGTGATACTACAGCCTGTGGTCCCAGCGGGGGCCCTGGGTCAGTTCCTTTTGTGGGTCAGCATCTGGTGCTAAGGATGGAGCGATGAGAAGTGGAGGTCATACATGCAGAGTGCAGCGGAGGAGCTGGGATTTCTGTAAAGTCAGCGTGGCTGCTTAGCAACACTGACGTCCAATGATAAATACTAAACAAAGAAACTTTTCTAAATGGTTGAAAAACGCCTTACAGAGGAAACGTGACTCAACAGTCCCTTAGTGGTCAGTTATGCTTTGCTATTTCAATTTTAACTGAAAAATTGCCACATTTACTAAATAATTCTCTGCAGTTCAAATGTGTTTTTCTGGTTAATCTACAATGCATTGTCAATCCAATGGTCATTCATTCTGGGTCAAGAGATTTGAAAGAGCGCTCAGAGCATTTTAAGTAAAATTAAAGTTTGTAATGGGCTTCAACATTTATTT
>NC_045744.1:1347304-1347759 GCF_008692095.1 Etheostoma spectabile
ATATATATATATATATATATATATATATGACTGTACAGCTAGGTGAGAAAGGGGAGAGAGAGGGGGGAGACATGCAGGAAATCGTCACAGGTTGGATTCGAACCCTGGACCTCTGCGTCGAGGCGTAAACCTCTCAGTACATGTGCACCTGCTCTACCACTGACCAACCGGCCGCTATCACGACATTTTTGACCAAATACCTCGATATCGATACCGCAACAATATTCTAGTGTTGACTGTTGGTGCTTTCACAAAATATGTACACAATGAGATTTTTGATAAGTAATCATCAGTAATTTGGATATAATGACTGAGTGGGTAAAGACCAATAATAGAACAGTTACAACAGTCTGTTCTTCTTCTTCTTGTTCTTCATCCGTTTATCCGGTGTCGGGTCTCGGGGGCAGCAGCTCCGGTATGGGACCCCAAACTTCCCTTTCCCGAGCCACATCAAC
>NC_045744.1:1347769-1350465 GCF_008692095.1 Etheostoma spectabile
CCGACTGGGGGGTCCCGAGGTGTTCCCAGGCCAGGTTGGAGGTATCCATCCAGTCCTGGGTCTTCCTCGAGACCTCCTCCCAGCTGACAACAGTCTGATAAGTTCAGAAAATGACATCACTTTATTGTAATGCGCCCTTTTAAACCAGGAAAAGACAACACTTATGCCATATTATGATATCCCAATCTAAGACGGTATCTAATCCCATATCACGATATCGATATAATATCTATATATTGCCCAGCTCTAGTGCAGAGGCCTTTTCTTTCCTGGTTGGGTTGAAGCACCCCCCATAATCACAGCCCAGTGTCAGTGTCAGGCTAGGTCTGTCTGTGTCCGCCTGTGTTTGTCTGGTTTCCTGTGTAGCTGAGCTGCACACGTGGGTGTGGGCCAAACCACTTCCAGGCTTAGATCAGCATTTCAGCGTCGGACTTTCTGAGCGTTGATCACACTGACTCTCTCCGATTCAGTGATTTAATTTCTGGATGATTGTCTCCCCTTATTTAAACGTTGTTGTGTATTCTGCTACGGGAAGTCGTTTTCACCAATCTTTTAATAACAAAAAAGACAAGTCCCGGCACATTTATTTAGAATAAAATGATGATCTCATCCTCTTCCATTTGCTCTCTTCCACCACACTTCCCTCTCTCATCACTCACTTCTTTAATGTTAAGCACGTTGGTATCTGTGAAAAGATGCTATACAAATAAACACTTTACTCTCTCTCTCACACACACACACACACACACACACACACACACACACACACACACACACCACACACAACACCTGAACACACACCACACAACACACACACACACACACAAGAACAAACACTTGGCACTCGTTGATTAGCTATAATGGATTAAAATGCGCTGAGAGAAGAGGGGTGATAGCCTTTATCCCTGCATGCCAGAGTGTGCCTCACACACACACACCACACACACACACACACACACAACACACACAACACACACACACACACCCACACACACACACACCACACACCCACACACACACAGACCCCACAGTGACTCAGCCAACCCAGCTGTCTTCTGTGGAACAGCCTGCACAACAGGAAGCGGGTGTGTGCTATTTCTGTGTGTGTGTGTGTGTGTGTGTGTGTGTGTGTGTGTGTGTGTGTGTGTGTGTGTGTGTGTGTGTGTGTGTGTGTGTGTGTGTGTGTGTGTGTGTGTGTGTGTGTGGTTGTGTGTGTGTGTGATGGCACACATCAGCTTGGCTGTTGTGGTGGGTTCACTCACACCCCCCCTCTCAGTCTCCCAAAGTGGGTGTTCTGTCTGCGTTGTGTCTAATCTTGACATACACACACACACAGATCTCAACCAGGCTGGAACTGCCATCATCATCATCATCATCATCATCACTGTGGTTTTAGAGCTGGGGGGGGCAACACTCCACATACATGGAATTACTGGCGTTATGGATCGCTTACTGACCTGAACTAACTCTTCTTAGAAAGTTCAGGAAACTGTCCGAGTCCCATGGAATTAAACCGAGAGGAGCTGCAATAATGATATGCAGTAATAATGATATATATATATATATCTAACAAGATTTTCTCCAAATTTAGTTGTACGATTAATTGTCTCAGAATAAATTGCGATAAACAAAATAATTGTCTCTTTCTGTCAAATTAAAAAATACTGTATTTATGTATTACTTTTAACAAATTAAAAGTTTTGAATGATTCCCGGGATCCCTCTTTCGGTTATGTCACTGTCATGTGACCCAGATGTTGTAGTAACACAGGTACACAGCTTATGAAGTACCAATCTCTCTTTATTATCATAACATCCGCAGTCATAGCTGTTTACGTAATGGACCTTAGGTAATGTTAGCTATTAATTGTGGTTAAACAAACAAACGGTGATTATTCTTTAAAAAATATTGCACACATTATAGCGCAGAGGCCGCCCGCCAAGAGCCTGGTTCTCTCTGCTGCTTTTGCCTGTTGAAAGTAAATTTTAATATTTTGGTCTCTGTAAATTATAGAGTGGGGTCTAGACTTACTCTATCTGTACTGTCCTGAGATAAGCTCTGTCAGGATTTGTCACTATAAATAAAATTGAATGGTCATGTATCACAGTTTGAAATAAAATATTCATTGAAATATTTAGGGATTTATGGTCATATTGTCCAGCCTACACATAATATTACATTTTTTGCCATGGTTACATTTTCAGCACAGTTCCATCTCGACGGCAGTGCTGGCAAAAACAACTCCCGCATTGGCTCCAGTTGCTCTCTTAGTCTTTCTAGCAGTTTTGAAATAAAAACAGACATTTCCAGATGTGACTTCAGATCAGCAACGTATCTATAAACCAGCAATTCCCCTTGATGTATACATCATACACCATAGAGAGTGCATGGAATGCTCATTAGGCACCAACTCATAGCTAATGTATGGCTTTATTAACCCATGCTCACGTTTCCTCTGACGGCAGCAGTGAATGTGCCCCAGTACCACCAGGGGGCAGTGTGGTCTCAGCCATAACAGCCTGAGGCCCGGGTCTTTCTCAGGGGGTTTGTCCCCGTAGCTCTGACCCCTTACATCATGCTCCCCCGGCTGCTTTGTGCTCCCACTGGGGCATAGTTATCCTTAACACTCGTAGAAGGTTTTCAGTGTTTGTTGAGAGGACAGGAAGTAGGTGTCTGTCTTTGTGTGTGTGTGTGTG
>NC_045744.1:1350475-1351128 GCF_008692095.1 Etheostoma spectabile
TGTGTGTGTGTGTGTAAATTGTGAGCCTGTGTGTGAGTTCAGGAGAAGACAGGAAGCACAAAACAGCATCTCTAATCTATTTTAGATGGGTGTCCTTCTAGTAAAGTCCTAACTCGTGATCACACAGTATCTAATTTAGAGTTTTCCACCTTCGCCCACCACCAGCCGTCCCTTCCTTGGTTCTGTTGCTCATGGGTTACTAACGAATTTGGGACACACCAACGGATGTAGGCAGGCAGGAAGTGAGTGTTGAATGGGAATAAACAGGATGTTGTGAAGCGATCGGCCCTGTTTGCGTAGTTACGTCCTTCCACCGTGTGCGCTTTGATGGCCTGTGAAGTCGTCACACAGATTTCTGAAAATAGTTGGATCTCATCTGCAGTCCCAGATTGTCCTTGAATAGACACTCTACGTAAATGCTAGGCATTGTTCTCTGTGTTTTAGCTGGTGTGTTTATTCCAAAATGATTTGCATTAAGTACAGAATTAAAAACCTCCAGAGGGGGGGCAGTTATGTCTACAACTTTCTTTCACATTAGATGTGACACTATTCATTTTCTGATTACGTGTTTTTTACGTATTTTACTTGTACTAGAACACCACAATGTCAGTTTTTTTGCTTATCCAGTGAAAATATCGCAATACAATGCTGTG
>NC_045744.1:1351138-1352613 GCF_008692095.1 Etheostoma spectabile
CCCCCCCCAAGTTCCCATGGTAACGTTAGTAGCTTAGGCTCAGAGTTGGCATCCGTGTCGGTGTTGAGACTGCAACACAACCCCGCAGACCCCCCAACCAAAACAGCTCACATGGGTTTCCAAATGTCTCTGTGTATCGATACAGTATGTCCCAGGAAATATTATGATATTATGCTGTATCCATCCCCCCCAGCTGCCAAATTGCAATCCTTTTTGATCCGATTCTGACAGAGGTATTGATGACCTATGTCCATTAATACTTTCAGCGGAAATCTTTGATGTTTGATGAAAGTACATCATCTTAGGGAATATTTTGCCATATTGCCAACCCTGCTTGCGGTCAGTGAAAGGGAAAGTTTGGACTTCCTCTATATTATAATATTCCTCCAAAAAGATAAAATCAATGTGGCACAGACGTGCTGAGAGGTTATAAAAAAAAAAGATTGCAGCATGTTGGAGGAAAGAAAGTACTCTTACAAGGGGTCTAATTTCAAATCCTATACACACACATACACCGATGACTTAATAACACAAGTATACAGTACACACACACACTCACACACGTATACACACAAAGACTTCGTCCAAGCATCCACCTTCCACTGGAAGGGGAGCGTGAAACAAGGAAGAACCTGCGCTCACAACAGACTCATTTAGAGAGGGGGATTCAGGATCCATCCTAATCAACTCCCCCACACGTCAGCACCCCATCCTCCTGTTGTTACAGCCGAGGAAACCCAGACCCTGACAAGGGCCCCATTATTCCAGGACTTATGGTAGGGCTTGCATATAGTTGGGTTGTCAGTACAGTTTGTGGTGTTACACTGCTGCCCTACAGGAGCAGGAACTCTGCTGCATTTTGTTTGTTAATCTTTGATCACGATTATTTTGGGCTTTTTGTTGCCTTTATTTGAAAACAGCTGATACAAAGAGGCGGGGGGGGATAACAGGCAGCAAAGGGCCGCAGGTTGGACTCATACCCGGGTCGCTGTGGTAAGGACTGAGCCTAAGTACATGGGGCGCTCCAGGGCTGGAATGACTAGCAAACAAAAATACTGATAATCGATTAATATTGAAGCCATTTATCAAGCAAAAAAGTGTACGAATTAACGCTGCTCCTGTCTTCACGAATGTATTTGCTGCCTTTCTGTGTTTCGTATCATCATAAAAAAAACAAAAAAAAGAATAGATGACAACACAGACGGAAAAAACTGTTCGTATTGTATTTATAAAGGACAACAACCATTAATCAACATTTGTGTAAATGTGCCAGTGTTAGCCAGTCGGCTAATTTTCAATCATAGTCCTTTTGCCAGATGATTTTAGACCATGGCATCAGGAAGCAACAAAAAAAACATTAATAGTTCAAATATACACACAGTAATCCAAAAGACACCATACGTACAGCTAGATCAGAAATATAATCTTTTTTTATGTCATGCAGAGCTGCAGAAAGCATCAGGACACTAGCAGAG
>NC_045744.1:1352623-1355948 GCF_008692095.1 Etheostoma spectabile
AGCAGTAGCTCCAGTTAATATATGAAGCCCAGCATCAGGACCCGTTCACAGGGGGTCGCTGAATGATGAAAGGCCGTGACACGTTTTCTCTCTGAGTTCTGTCAGTGGCCTTTTCCCCCTTCAACCTCCACAATGAAGACAAAGGTGTTGCACGAGGCAAAAACCTATTCAGTTTAAACAAGTGGATCTCCTGGAGTTTCTCTCCCGGATGTATCGCTGTAAAGACAACCAAAATAGTATCTTCACACAGCAGGCCAAACAGAGAGCAAATCTATCTGCCACTAGAGGGACGGTCAGAGGTGATGGAGTGCCCTGACACCCTGCCAGTCATTCATTTATTCATTCATTCACTCACACATTCTGGCATGCAGGGATAAAGGTTATCACTTCCCCCGCTCGCAGGGCATGTTAAATCCATTACAGCTAATCAACAAGTGCCAAGCTGGCGTGGAAAGAAAGCGATTGTGTGTCTGTGTGTGTATATGTGTGTGTGTGTGTCTGTCTCTTCCTCTTCTTCTTGAGCTCTCAGGAACGCAGATTGTTGACCGGCGGCCAACCGTTCTCCTCTCTGCCTGTTGTTATCAGATCTAAACACAATCCTCTGGATCCTCGGAGCAGGAGCAAGACATCCTGTTATGGTCTGACGTATGACGGAGCTAAAGGGGAGAGGATGGAAGTGTGTGCTTGTCATTGTTTGGGAGCAGGGTTTCCGCGGGGTCTGAAAAAGTCAAAAAAATGTAAGGCCTTAAAGTCTTATAATTTGCTGGAAAGTAGTGTCCAGGTCTTGAAATTGCTGTGTGTAACGCTAGTTAACGTTACGCCGTGAATGAGGACATCAGAATTGTTGGTTACCTGGGACATCTGCCTTTTTTAGTTTTGTTTTTAATGTTGTGATATAGGTCTTAAAATTCATTCATAATGGTCTAAAAACATGAACTTGTCCACTACAGTAGGCTAAATGCCAATGTTGTTTTCAATAAAAAAACATTTGCACAAAGCAAGCCGATCCACTTTAGATGTTGATGAGAGCATTAAAATGAGAAAAAAGAAATCAAGGGACATTTAGATAAAAATTAATTGTGAGTTAACTATGACATTAATGCAATTAATCACGATTAAATGTTTTAATCGTTTGACAGCACTAATGTAAAGTGCATATCATGTTAAGTCTGGATGGTTTGGAGACAAGGACCTGAAACAAACACACACACACACACACACACACACACACACACACACACACACACACACACCACTAGTGGCTGAAAGTCGCTTGCATAATTGAATGAAAGACATGTTTACTATTTCCAAAATCACAAGAGGCTGTGGGTTTTTTTTTTCTTTTAAAGATTTCCAGATGTCTCTCCAAATGACATTGTCCAGAATCTTAGGCTAGCAAATCAAGTCATGTATCGGGGGTGGGGGGGGAATCTTTCGTCATGTCTGGAAATACAACCAAGAGCTTTGTTGTCCTGTAAGTGAACGGCCAAAGCTCCGTCCCTAGTAGAGTCTGGACCCACGGGTCGCCGGATGACAAGCCACTGGACTCTCTTCCTGCTCACACACACACACACACCACACACACACACACACAACACACACACACACACACACACCACACACCACACCCACACACCACACACACACACACACCCACGACACCACACACACTCATGGATTTAAGTCAACTCGGTTGCCATAACAGAGACAATCAGGAAGATGATGCAAACACAGATACACAAGCCCACTCTACAGGCTCGGTTGTCACAACAGAGACACTGATAAGTCTGACTCTGAGCATGATGCAAACGCACACACAGCTCGCACACACAGCTCGCACACACAGGCGAGGGCTCCACATCAGTGGGGAGAAGCCCAACTCATTATCAAACACAGTCGTGACCCTCCTGGCTCCTCTGAAACACATGGTGATTTCATCATCTAAGGAGAGGAGTGTGTATCTTTAATCACTGCCTGGGCCGTGTTTGCATAAAACATATGAAAAAAGATGGAAAATGTCCCCTTTTCACAGTTGTGCTATCACTTAACTTGAGTCATGCAGTATTGGCATCCAATTGATGGTGTTTGATTTAACCTGCTGGCAGGAATAGATGGGGAGGGGTTTACAGCTGCAGGGTAATCAGACTCATGCCCATTTAGAAAGGGGATCAAACCTGTATTTTTGGTTAGGACCAAACTGAAAAGTCCAGACCAAATGAGGTACTGTATGTGTGCAAACGCCCTAAAAGTCTTTTGCAATGTGTTTTTTGCGCCAGTTGCTATCGCGATGACAATATATAAAAATAATATATTGCGCAACAGTATATGAGTCAGCCAATCCACAGATAACAAATTGTGACAATTTTTGATTTAAAACCAGGAATCTAAACTAACAGTCACACAATCACAGCCTCCAACCCCCCCTCCTGTCATAGATCCCTTTGTGTATTTGTTCCATGTTATTTCTAAAAGGAAAGATGGACCAGACACAGAAGCCGCTGACCTTAAAATGGCCGTCCTCAAATGTTGTTTTTGCACTTCTGTTAGAATCAGTTAGAGCGCAACTTAAAGCACCCCGAATCTCCTGAGATGGTTTTGTAAACCGCTTGGTAACTGGGGTGTCCATTGAAAACATCAAATGTACCCTGAGGTAGATTTTCTGGGGATGCTTTATCATGAAACATGGATGGCCAGGGTCGAACGTTTTCACTCAGCTCTGTAGATATATTAGAGCATTCCTTAGGGAAATAAAGCACATTCTGCCCCACTCTAAAATGTCCCGGCACCATGACGCAGCAGTTTAAAACCGTTCTGGGTAGAACTTCCAAAGGGCAAAATCATCTCGTTGTACAACCTCTCCTTAAATGTGTTTCTATCTTGGTCAGCGGCATCGCACAACTCTAACAGCATCCATATTAACGGTTATCTGTCAGTCTGAGTGCATTACTGACAGCTAAGCAGTGTTGTTCCCCCCCCCCAAAAAAAAGCTCTTTGTCTGTCAAAGCATCATGCTCCACACCCTTTTTCTCAGACATCGAGTCGTACTGACTTGGGTTTTGACACTGATTGATTTCTGTTTTCTTTTTGACAAGTCTGATAAACATGCTCGGTGTCAAAGCCACAGCTGTGAATTGTGGGTGAAATCAAGGACGATTCTAGGATCAGTCCCTTTTTTTGGGAGGGGGGGGGCATCAGTAATTCAAGCCATTGTCACTAACAGACAAGGTCGCAAACTTTAACTTGAATCTAAAAAATTAATTTAATTTTTTATTTTAAATTATTATTATTTTTGGGGGGCTGAGATGAAATTTAGCGGGGGGGGGGG
>NC_045744.1:1355958-1356433 GCF_008692095.1 Etheostoma spectabile
GAGCTTGAGCCCCCTTAAAAAGGGTCTAAAATCACCCATAGGTGAAATGCTGGCCTTTGTTGACATCTTTTTTTTATGTTGTATATTTATTGACATGTGCAGAGTATTAGAGGTGGGAATCACCAGAGGCCCCACCATATGTTATCACAATACTTATGTCACAATTAAAACAGTTTTGAACAATTTGTGTTATTCTACGATATATAACCATTCTAATTTCTTTTTTCCAACTTCAAATTATGTCCCCAAAGCAAAACTTTGTCAAAAAATGTGTCGGTGCCCCCCCGATTGAGCCATTTCTAGTAAAGCTTTGTTGACATCTTACACCTGTCTTCCTCTTCTGTTCTTCTGTTCAGGATTTGACACAGGTCCTGGTGTCCCTCCTCTGTCTCTGTCTCCATGCCCATGCTCATTTGTGTTTCTTCTCCCATACATCTTTTTTTTTCTATAACCACCTCCCTCCTTCTGTTCGAGG
>NC_045744.1:1356443-1366605 GCF_008692095.1 Etheostoma spectabile
TTGTCACGGTAATTGGCTCAGAAAATTCAGGCAGACTTGTTTAGCCTTCTCTGAAATCTCTCTTTGCTTGGCTCACGCAAGATTAATTGCCTAGAGGAACGAGCGGCCCTTTTGTCCGTTTGGTTGAATTAATATTAAAACAGAAGAGGCATGCAGTCGCCTATGAACCGAGGCCGAGGAGAGCCCCGTCTCCTTGTCTGTCTATCTTCTGCCCCTCACAACCTCCCACGCCTTTGTCCATGATTGGAATTTAGCCTTTGACGCCGTACATCGGGGAGTAGGCTGAACCTTTGGGGCTGGCGAGGCTGATCAAGATCAATCTAGACCAAATCTGTCTGAGCTCAAGCAAAGAGAAAGCTCTTTTAATGGGGCGATGAAAATGATGCAATTATTTCATAATGGTTGTAATGGAAGGGGTTTTATGAGTCTTAAGTCAGTCATGGGAACTTAGTTTTGGAGCTTGTTTCAGAGAGTTAAGATAAGACTCAGGGTTGGGGGGGTGGCAGCGGAGCCCAGATTGAGGCGACGTGACTGGGCTGGTTTACAAGTGAATGCACACACACATCAATACCTACACACACCATGTTCTCTCTTTACCAGCTCAGCTGTAGGCTCTCTCCTTCTGATTCCAATTCAGACTCACTGCCACTCAAACAACCCCCCCTTTCATCCCTGCCATGCCGGTCCTCGGGCTCTGCAGAGATCCAGAACCAGTCTTCTCCGATGCTTCATAATGTATTAGAAATATTACAGGGAAGAGATGTACTCCTTACGCATTCTGATGACTCAAATCTAAAATAAATACACCCTACAAAACTGCACCTTAAAGCTCCTATGAAGCTATGAAGTTGTTTGTGTTTCTACTCAGTGGTAAGCAATATGGATAAAACCCTAACCTTAGTAAGTATTCTGTAAGTATTATATAAAAAAAAATATATATAAGTAAAATTAGCATGCACAGGGGTTCCCGGTTTTAAAGGTTGCGTTACAGAACCTTCCAGACTGTTGTAACTGTTCTATTATTTGCTTTGACCCGCTTTATTCATTATATCCACATAACTGATGGTTATTTTTCCAATAATTTAATTTTGTAAATATTTTGTTAAAGCGCCAATAGTCAACGCTACAATATATTTGCGGTATCAAGGTATTTGGTCAAAATTATCATGATATGTGATTTTCTCCACGTGGCCCAGCCCTACAGAAAGGTCACTTCTACAATGGCATCCTTTTGTTTCCAGCGTTGCTTCAGACTGACGAGGATAATTGTATGTATGAGATAATTGTCTGCTGTGGCTTGCATTATTCTGTTTTCTGCCGACATCTTTCTGTCAGCCATGCTGCGTCTTTCAAATAAAGATCACAGCCAGACAAGACAGGATCATATGTTCACCTCTAATCCCTTCTCAATCCCTGCTGCAGCGGAGACGTGTCACTGCCGAGCCGTCACAGACAGCCTTTTGTTCATGCTGCAAATTAGCCCGTTTGCTTGCTCCTTCCTCGCGGCCTTGCCTCCGACAATGGCCATTGTGTAAGGCAGCGTTGTCAGAATTCTGCTGTCTGTGCGAGAGCAAAAGTGCTTATTTCAACAACAAGCCAGCACCACTCTCCCATTCCCCTGGCGCTCTGTAGAGTATCGACGCCTCTTAGGATAAGCATAGCTTTGCAGAGGGTTGGATAATGTGTTTTAGATTCCCTAAATGATAGGGAATGTATAGGATCTCAGAAGAAGAAAATGCATTATTAAATGGACCATCTGTTGTTTGGGTGCACTTAAACTATGCATTTCAAGAACTTTGCTTGTAGATGGACATTACGACTCTTTGAAATCCTGACACAACTCCAAGGTCTGTGTTGCCATGTGGTTTTGGCTAAATGAAATGAATACTTTGTTTTACAAAGTACAGTTAGGATTGTATTTATCTCATTTAACATGTGTTTTTTTTTTTTTTTTTTTTTTTTTTTTTTTTTTTTTTGGGTTTTATTCCCTTTATTTGGACAGGACAGATGCAAGTATGTGTGAAAGGGGGAGAGAGAGAGGGGGGAGTGACATGCGGCAAAGGGGCCACAGGCCAGATTTGAACCCGGGCCCGCCGCGTCGAGGAGCAAGCCTCTATACATGGGCATCCGCACAGACCACTGCGCTATCTGGATGCCCATATCTCATTTAACATGTTGTAAGATTTTGTGTCAAAAGGCCAAAAATTGTAGTGCAAACATAGCCAGGGTCCAGATGATTGTGCCAAGTGATATTGATTGTTTTATGCAAAAGAAAGAAGAGTTTTTGACGATGCAAATAACAACAAAGAAGAGTATTTGTCCAACACCGCTTGTTCTCAAGAAACTGGTATAACAATGCATTTGTTGTGTGCCGATTCAACATTGGGTAATGCATAATTGGGTTTGAAGCCCGGGAGGAAGATTAGTTCACACAGCACTGAGTGAAATATTAGCCAACACAAGCCAGTGGAGTCCCAAATCACCCCGTGGCTCTCGCTCAGTGGAGTGCTAAAAGTTGCAGGCTGTTGTAGAAAAGTAAACCCAAGCATACTGTGGTAGAGGTCTGCCGGATTCTTGGTGGTTTAGCAATCTATTTAAATACCTTAAAGACCCTTTGAACTCAGTTGAGTGTAAAAGGACGCTTTGGGTGGAATATAGAGAGCTTGACACCACTGAATTGCTTTGTAAAATAAGGCTGGGCAATGTATCAATATCATTTATACTGTTTATTGTATTACAATATGTTTTGTTAGTAATCACTACACACAGGCCTGATATACACACACACATGTTAAGGACCTATAGCCTCATATTTACCGTACGGACCCTAGAAAGCTATCAACCTTTTCATCAAGCGAGTTACACTCTTTTCTTCCTGTTAGATGTCTTGGGGAGTCAATGGATCCTGTAGGAGAGACCGGTTCTAACGTCCAGTCAGTGTTCTACCAGGGAGTCAGTCTGTTGAATGCCTGAAAACTGAACTTTTTTTCTTCTCTTTTCTCGTTCTATTCGCTGTTCCCGTCTTCCCTCGGACCTGGTCCCCCTCTCTTGTCCACTCAGGTAAGTCCTTCTCCTTTTCCTCACACTGTTTGAACTCGCCTGTCTTCTGGAACTCTCCACCACACTCTCTGATTAACGGGTTGATGGAGGACGTGGAAACACTCTGACCGTTCACTATGCTAAAACTCGGATGAATACAATGACTGAATGTTTCATTTTGAGCAAAAAATAAAAAAAACTTGAAAATCAAGACACAAAGTATTCCACTATAAAAAGAAGAATAAGCACAATAAATGAATAAATACTCAGGGGTCTTTTAAGCCAAGGACCCATTAACTGAGAGAGATGGAGCAGGACCCCCCCCTCTACATATAAAAACGGGCTTACAGTCACGTGTATGGGGGCTTAAAGCCTTTATATATACCTTTTGGCCATATCATACTAAGCTATTACAATAATAATCGCTGGCATTATTTAATAAATTGTGTTAAATGTTAAACATACATACATACATACATACATGATGAACATATCTGTGGATAGCCATCTTAGTGACTACCTATTCATCAGTGGGGATTCATATTTGCTAATAATATGTTAGATTCATGTTGTACCGGTATCTGAATTTTCTGAACAATACCCCCCCCGCCCTAGTCCTGCAAATGCTTTCTTTCTGTTAATTGTCGTCAGCTTTCCACAGCTGTTTTCCAGCTTCGCAGCTGTGTTGCAGAGACCAAACGTATAATTGTCTATCACAGATACAGTGTGGGAACATAACCAAACTGTCTGCTTTCCCGGAACCTATATTCCACTTCTACATTGTTATTAGAATTTTTGGCAGGCAGACAGAGAAGCTGATACACAGACAAACTCCATCACTGGCCCCCAGAACACAGACCACAGACTACACTGCACCTCCAGTCGAAGTTGTGTCTGCCTGGCCTAATCCCGGCCCAGGTGGACCCAGGAGTCTCCAGGGTGCACGGGGCTCTGCCAGAGCTCTCTGCCTTATTGATTTGTGTCATTCGGTCCCGGCTATGATGTGACAGTTTCATCTGAGCTCTGCTTATAGAGCCTTTAATTAGATTTCAGTGCCGGGCTCCTCTCGTGGGGACAGAGGCGGTGAAAGGGAAAGAGATTTGATGACAGGTTTGGGGGAGCTGCTGAAGTCTGTAGGAGAGAGACACCAGGGTACTTTAGGGTAAGAGCTCACTTCTGCCTAGGTGTGTATAAAGTCAAGTCAACTTCAGTGTCAGTTCTGCAACATGTGCCAGACATACAGAGCAATTGAAAATATGTTTCTCTCCGACCCACAGTGCAATAAGGACATGTACAACAAGTATAATATAACCGATAAGAAAAATATATATATATATTTATTTATATATATATATATATATATATATATATATATATATATATATTTATATAAAATAGATTAAAAGACGAGCAATTAAGAGTCCAGAGTTCTTGGGGGTGGAGGGGGGGAGAGAGGGGACCGTGTTAGGTAGATTGTTGTAATGATGTTATTATTATGATATTATAGGTTTTGACTCATACATTGCAGAGAGTGGTGTGTGTGTGTGTGTGTGTGTAAGTGAGAAACCCTGATTCCTGCTCCACCTTGGCCTGGATTACAGCCTAAACTTGCGGCTCTAATACCGACCGCGTCTCAAATCCACCCGCTCTTCCCTCTGGCTTAGCGGGAGCACTTTATAATCTCAAGTGCAATATCTGCCGTAATGAGAAAGTCTGTCTCCAAAGCCACTGCGGCCCAGGTTATTATCTATGCAAACGTCAGCCCTCCAGAGTCAACAGGGGGGGGGGGGGGGGGGGGGGGGGTTAAAGCAGCTGGAACCGCACAGGGAGCGGGAAAAGAGCCCTTCAACAGAAACAGGTCAGAGTCAGGTAGTAGTTCAAGTATTTTTTTTCTCAGGGCCGATACCGATTATTATTAGTAATTAATGAAAGATAACCGATATTTGGATCCAATGTGCATTTACAGTGAAAATGAAAATCTTTTAGTCAAAATTACCATTTTGGAATGTAACAAACTCCAACAAAGGTTCGTTGAAATGATTTAAAGCCATTATTGCAGTTTGTTTAAAAGTTTCGCAGACTCCTTACAGAGCTGTAGCAGAACCAAAGTAGCACACTTTTTAATTCATTAACTTTATCAGTTATCAGTAAAATACCGGCATAACACCGATAACGATCTGCAAACTGCCAAAAAATCCGCCCACATAATCTGCCAGACCCATAATTGGTTGATCCCTAATTTTAATCTTCATTTTTTTTATTTCTCTATTGATAGATTTTCCAATTTTTAAATACAGGTACCAACATTAGACAGCTGATGCTGTGAAATATATATTATAATATAACAGCTGTGTGTCTTGAATTACAGTGATTCAAGACATCATGCCAAATGCTAAATGCTGTTCCATCATCGAGAGAAACAAGCTGAAACAAGCAGTGATTTATTAATCAGTCGATCAATAATTTTGTAATTTTCAAAGCAAAAAAACTGTTACTGTTACTATTATACTGGCAACATGAATGACAGGCCATTTTAAAACGCAAAGAAATGTACCACTTACCTAGTAACTAGTTCATACGTATCCCTGCAGTCTTCCCTTTGGGCGTCTTAGGAAAAGATGCAATGACCTAGAGCATTTGTTTCTTTTCTTTTTTTCAACTCCTAAGAAAATGTTCAGGTTGCTGGGTGAAGAAAACAGGAAGGACCCAAGGGTGCACACACAACACACCCCAGCAGACCCATTGGAACCAATTAGAATAATGCACCCCTTACTGCTTCAAACAAGCCATGTGAGGGCGCCACCTTGGGGACACTTTATTGGTCCCTTGTTGACCAGAAAGAGCCTTCACAGGCTGAGTCATTTGTGTTGTTGCAGTGGGACTTAAAGCTAATTGACACAACAACGCTTTCAATGACAACATCTGCAGGTTAGCTTTACCAACTCGGTGAGACCGCTCTTGCTGGACTCTCTTGCCAAACCGCGTTCATCTATCACAGTTTGTGTGCATGTGTGTAGAGTGTGAGGGAGGTCTCAAACTGCTGTTAATCCCGGCAAAGTTCCTCCTCTCCTATTTCACTCATAATATTGCCTAATCCAAATAAGGAGTGGGCCTAATGAAACCATATGAGATGTAATTACCATCAAATGGAGTCAGGTTTTCTAAAAGCATCAGCAGAACTATAATTTCTCATTAAGCGGCCGTCACTCCTGAGGTGCTCCCTTGGCCCTAAATTACAGCGAGGCTTAAGAGACCTACGCCTGGCTGGAAAACGGCTTTGTATATGGGTCAGTCTCACAGCTCAAGGTTTCAAATCCTTGGCCAGACGTGTGCACATAAAGTCACAGATGCCTCCTAATGACACAGACATGCGGTCTGAAAGTATCCCCGAGTCCTCCATTGCACTAAGTGTTCCTGCAGATTTTACAGGGCACGGCAAGGAGCTTACACACCTAGCATTAGTGGTTACGTACCTCTGCGGCTGCTTTTACACAAATGTGGACTTAATGTATAGTCGGGTACTGCCTGCATAGCTTGTGATTATAATTGTTCTGCAAATATTCTTTAATGAAGTCTTCAGAGGAACATATCCACCCTATATAGTACTTAAAGGCTGTTGAAAATAGGGTTTGGCTATTGTTTGGATTTTTGCCAATACTGGTGCTAAACCATACCTGAACCGATACATACCGATACTCAAAACAGTCGTCAGTGACTGCAGCGATGCTTCTGTTGCCTCCGTCTGTTTCAGAGTGTCAGAGAGCAGCACAGGCATTTATTAGGCATTGATATGAGGCTCCGTGCTATATTGGCACCGTGTCTCGTACCCAACCCTAGTCTAAATGCATTCAATGGCCTTACACGTTGGGTTTTGCGATGTATTATCATTATTTTTCGAAAACTGGAAAAATCTAGAGAAAGTGATGCCAAGCGGGCTTGTCTCCTTCTCTCCGCCAACATGTATCATCCATAGCTGAGCTGAGAACTAACTCGCAGGACTGACCCGGGCCTGTCAAACAGACCGGAGGGCAGAGCAGCAGGAGGAGGGGCAGCTTCAGGGAGAGGAGGAACCAGTACAGCCTGACCTCTAACACGCGTTAGGTTGTTAGAGGTCTTTATTTGGCCTCTATTCCACTGGCGTTCACCGACACAGGGTTGGGTAGCAGTAGGGTACACATTCAGTTATTGGCAAATCATCAAAGAGGTTTTATCAGTATTAATAAACTTAGAAATATGGTTATTAATAACTTTACAACATTGACAAAATCTAAACAAGGCACCACCCTGGAAACCGGGGACCAATAATGAAAACAGTCTCATAGGTGACGTTCCCCTTAAAATACAGATCTTAATTAATTTGATTATTTTATCTTAAAAAAAAAGCTTTTCCCCCCAATTTTTTTTCTTTTCTTTCTGCGCTTTTTGTTGTTTTTTTTCGACATTTTTGTCACTTTTGAAATGTTTTTCTTTCTTCAAATGCAATCAAATTAAAAGAAAAATAACAATGAAAGTAGGGAACTGATCATTTATTTTACTTGTGAAGAGCAATGTAGGGAAGCATTCAAAATTTGGTCGAAAGAAAACCCCAATTTCTGACATAGAAGCTTTTTGAAAATGCGTCAAATTTGACCCGAGGACAACAGGAGGGTTAGCTTCAAAATGATCAATTTCCAATCAGTAATCCTTCCATCATCATCACCTTTATACCTTCTTACAAACTACAACAAAGCAAAAAACAGACAGACAGACTCTAGGATAGTGGATCGCAGCATCAGCTGCACAAAAGTTATTTAGCCTCAAGAGAGCAGTAGTGGTTGTCGCTGCCCGATGTAAGTGTCAAATTTGGGTGTGTTTAAGGAGAGAGAGAGTAATGGAGGGGAGGGATGACACTCAGTAAAGGGCCGCAGGTTGGAATCCAACCCGGGCCGCTGGAAAGGACTCAGCCAGCATGGGGTGCACGCTCTTACTGGGTGAGCTAGAGGTCACCCTGATAATCTTGATCTCTGCGGGGTTGAAAATAATCCCTCTCTCTGTTCACTCGAGCTTCTAACTTAACCTGGAGTTCAGCAGAATCTGAGAGAGAGATTCTTCTCTGGTCCTCTCTGTGAGCCAACAGCTGACTCCTCTGAGCAGTGACCCCCCTCCGTCCCCCCCAGAGCTGGTGTTATAGCGTCTTTGTATCACCGCCGTAGTTGAGTGACGAAGGGCAGAATTATTGCTTCGCTTATTAAACTTCTCCACGGCGGGAAGTCAGCAACGCAGGTTGAAAACAACTTCAACAGGATCAGGATCAGGATCAGGGATCATAATCATCAGATGGGCTCCAATAGTATTTATTAATCTGATCACATTAATATTGTAAGACAGTTGCAGCATTAGCAGTTCCCACATTAACGTTAGTCTGCCCAGAACTACGTGAAGCTAGTTTGTCCGGCGGTGAACAGAAGTTAAACTCTCGCCGTCCCGTCCAGGGCAGAGGAGCGGAGCCACGGTCCAATCCTCAACTTTGCAGGGAAGGACAGGGCGGGTTGTCGTCGTCCTTTTCCTAGAGCCAGGGTTCATTTACCCTCTCTGCAGGGGATGTTAAGTACTGAGTTTAGTATGTCACTCGGATAACCCTCAAAGACCCTAGCCAGTGGGAAGTCTTAGCCTTGCCCAAGGTGTGAAATTCCGCTGTTGTAGTTCTCCGACCTTCCACCAGTCTGCCATGTTTCTCCTGTTTGAAGGTACATTCTCCATTTGGAGACTTCTGGGTGTTGGAGTATAACGTGTGTATACCGGTCCAGGCTGGTGACTACCCTACAGGCCGCTTCTCTGTCTCAGAGGAGGCTTCAGGCCTGTGGCCTGTCTCTTTGTTTCACAAGACCGTACCATCAGAACTGTTAGGTTCCAACAACAGCTTTAGAGTTGGTCCCCAGATTATCCTCCAACATGTTTGGTAATGATAATATTGGCCAATCTCCCTGGGGGACTAACGCAGTTTATCATAACAGATGACTGGTGTTAATCCTCTCTCTGCTAGCCAACACAATGAAAACCGGACTCTGACTTCTCATAACACCCTAACCATAACACATGCTTATTGTTGTCTTTAAAAACAACCATTATAATATAATGTTTTGTTTTGACAATTTGGGATATTAGGCAAATGCCTAAATAAGCATTTGAATAAACAACCTACTAACTAAGGCTACTTTACAGTTGAACAATAAACTTTAATATCAGAGATGACAGTATTAACTGTAAGAAGACACTTGATTTGTCTTCATTCACATACAGTGGATATAAGAAGTCTACACACCCCTGTTAAAATGCCAGGTTTATGTGATGTAAAAAAATTAGATAGATAAATCATGTCAGAACGTGTTTCTACTTTTAATGTGACCTATAATGTGAATAATTGGAAAAACAAACTGAAATCTTTGAGGTTGGAAGAAAAAAATGACAATAATGTGGTTGCATAAGTGTGCACACCCTCTGATAACTGGGGATGTGGCTGTGTTCAGAATTAACCAATCACATTCAAACTCATGTTAAATGGTCACACACCTAATTACACACCTGCCATCATTTAAATTGACTCTGATTAATCACAAATAAAGTTCAGCTGTTCCAGGAGGATTTTCCTGACGTTTTCTTAGTTGGTCTGCAGAGAGCTTCCAAACCACCAGAGGGATCTCATTGTTGAAAGATATCAGTCAGGAGATGGGTACAAAGGAATTTCCAAAGCATTAAATATACCATGGAACACAGTGAAGACGGTCATCAAGTGGAGAAAATATGGCACAACAGAGACATTACCAAGAACTGTAGAACTGTAGAACTGGACGTCCGTTGATGAAAAGACGAGAAGAAAGCTGGTCAGGAAGGCTTCCAAGAGGCCTACAGCAACATTAAAGGAGCGAGAACGGGCTGTGTGCGACATGTGACCACAATCTCCCGTATTCTTCATATGAATGGGCTTTAGACAAGCATGACAACCACCCAAAGCACACATCCAAGTCCACAAAAGCATGGCTTCATCAAAAATGATGAAGGTTTTGGAATGGCCCAGCCAGAGTCCAGACCTGAGTCCAGTTGAACATCTATGGGGTGATCTTAAGAGGGCTGTGCACAGGAGATG
>NC_045744.1:1366615-1367322 GCF_008692095.1 Etheostoma spectabile
ATGACACATTTGGAGCACTTTTGCAAAGAAGAGAGGGCAAGTATTGCCACGTCAAGATGTACCATGCTAATAGACTCCTACCCAAAAAGACTGGGTGTTGTAATAAAATCACTTATGCAAACAGGTTATTGTATGTTTTTATTTCTTTGTCTCATTTTTTTACATCACAAAAACCTGGCATTTTAACAGGGGTGTGTAGACTTTTTATATCTACTGGATAACTGTATGGCTTTATTTGATCAAGTGTCGTTGTGATGGTTCAAAACAACAGTTGTGCTGGATAGAAGTAGCCGTGCAGTGTGCAGGGACCTCTTTCTAACCCTAACTTGAGTTAGCACAGTTACAGCACTCCGACTTAATCACAAGAAGGCGTGAGAGAGTTATGGACTTGCATTTTTGGAGCGGAAGCCTGGTCTTTTAATAGATGCACTGATAAATACAGACAGTAAGTACTGTATAATATCAGTCTCTCTTACTCTCTGTCTGTCTCTTACGAAACTTCATCCCCCTTCCTGCCTATCAGCCATTTTCTTTGTCTTTCCGTCTCCCCCTCACTTCACTTCTTCTTAAATTCAGCTGATTGATTGCTCAAGCAGAGCCGCTTCTAAACTGACGGCCGTTTCATTGTGCAACAGAAAACTACGCCAACGCTCGAGCCTTGCCAGCTGTGTTGCCACACACACACACACACACACACACACACACAC
>NC_045744.1:1367332-1379012 GCF_008692095.1 Etheostoma spectabile
ACACACACACACACACACACACACACACACTCTTGAACTCACTAGGCTAGCCCTTCCAACTAGCACCACTTGTCCCGGGCCAGGCCAAAGGAGTGACAGAGTAATTCCCGGCAAAGAGAGGGGGAAGCTGTCCAGTTCACCGTGTTCTGAGCCTGGCAGCCAGACTCTGAAGAAACAACTCAGCTCTCTCCCTCTGCCGGGTCTTTCTCACGGACGATTTGTCTGGCCTCTTTTCTTCTTTCACCCACTTCCCTGGCTACGCGCATCGTCTCCTTTCTCCCTGTTCTTTTTTAAATATATTCCTTCCTTTGCTTTCTCCCCTCTCTGGCCTCTTCCATCTATATGTATCCCCTTTTTTCCCATCCCCAGGCTTCCTCTCATAAACCCAACCTTCTCTCCTTTCGTCCTCCACCTTTCTTTCCATCATCTCTATCCTCCTGGATTCTTCTCCTTTTCCATCTCCTCCCTCCCTTTCACTGTTGACACTGCAAGCTCTTTTCTAGCACAGCCCTACATCCATTACATGTGCAGCCTGATTCCTCTGTAGTGTCATGGAGCTAAGATGAATAACATGTTTGTTGGCCTGGAACAGACAAAAGACCAGACCTCTGCCCTAGAGTAGAGGACAATGCCGGGTCATGCAGAGTGTAGTGTAGTATCGTGTTTGGTTAACATTAGTACAGTGTGTGCTCTGTTGAGGGTTATGGATGATTTGTGAGAGTGACAGTGAGGGAAAGGCACTTTTAAGATCCAAAGTTACATAATAGAAGCTAGTTTTGTAACTTGATTTTAGGCTCATTTAAAAGGTCCATGCCTGGGATCTTTGGTGCTTTATATAGACCTTAGTGGTCCTAATACTGTATCTGAAGTCTCTTTTATATAGACCTTAGTGGTCCACTCATACTGTATCTGAGTTTCTTATATAGACCTTAGTGGTCCCCTAATACTGTATCTGAAGTCTCTTTATATAGACCTTAGTGGTCCTAATACTGTATCTGAAGTCTCTTTATATAGACCTTAGTGGTCCCCTAATACTGTATCTGAAGTCTCTTTATATAGACCTTAGTGGTCCCCTAATACTGTATCTGAAGTCTCTTATTAGACCTAGTGGTCCACTCATACTGTATACAGTCTCTTTATATAGACCTTAGTGGTCCCCTAATACTGTATCTGAAGTCTCTTTATATAGACCTTAGTGGTCCCTAATACTGTATCGAAGTCTCTTTAATAGACCTTAGTGGTCCCTAATACTGTATCTGAAGTCTCTTTATATAGACCTTAGGGTCCCCTAATACTGTATCTGAAGTCTCTTTATATGACCTTAGTGGTCCCTAAACTGTATCTGAAGTCTCTTTTATATAGACCTAGTGGTCCCTAATACTGATCTGAAGTCTTATTAGACCTTAGTGGTCCCTAATACTGTATCTGAAGTTCTTATATAGACCTTAGTGGTCCTAATACTGTATCTGAAGTCTTTTTATAGACCTTAGTGGTCCCTAATACTGTATCTGAAGTTCTTTTATATAGACCTAGTGGTCCCAATACTGTATCTGAAGTCTCTTTATATAGACCATAGTGGTCCTAATACGTATCTAAGTCCTTTAGTATAGACTTAGGGTCCCTAATACTGTATCTGAAGTCTCTTTTATATAGACCATAGTGGTCCCCTAATATTGTATCTGGTGAAAAATATAACTGAGATATTGTTTGAGATCAAATAATGTCGGCTTTGTTTTACAAAAAGTTGTTAAAAATATTATATAAAAGTATTGATTTGCTTCTTGTTAAAGAGCTTTTCTGTTCTTGATTTATTTTTTTCAAAGTTGGGTTTTATAAATAAATTGGACCACTTTTTTCAATAATCCAAGTTGTAATTATTTTGTTTTGCAGAAATGGTTGTTGGGTTTTCTGAGTCCAGGTCATCAAGTTTTAACTAATCTGATTTTAGCTCAGCTCAGCGCAGTTTCCTTATGTTCATACACAGGTGTCCTACTTAATTAAACATATGCATACACACACATACACACACACACACACACACCTTTACATCGGCAGTGTTAACTGCAAAGTGTTGATTAGTCCCATGGAAAACAGGTAATTTAAGCTAAAGGGCTAAATATAGCCCTCAGAGTGATTAGCCCTGAAAGCATGTGATGTATGGTGTTCATTAGTGGTGCTAGCTAACCACTCACTGCCCCACTCACTTCACCTTCCCCACACCTTGCTCGCACACACACACACACACACACACACACACACACACACACACACACACACAGAGTATGGCATAGCTATCCATTTAAAGGACTACTCCTCAGATTTCAGCTGTATCTTCTTGAATGGAAGGTGTGATTATCAATACCAGCGCTCTCTCCATCACAGAAGCTAAATCTTAGACTGGGTTACTGCGGGGCCAGTCTTAGGTTTGCTCTCAGTGTAATTAGTCTAATGTGAGTAAAAGTGGTACAACAGACTTTATTAAGCTTAGTAGACGGCGTTTGGCCAGGCTGGCTCAAAGTAAGAGTTGAACATCTCCTGGACACTGGCGGTCAGTGACAGCCACCGGCAGCTAACATCAAGAGGAACATACGGCTCACTCCTAATGTGTTCCTGTGTGTCGGGCGGAGGCACAGTGGCACAGTACACGAGCCACCAGTGTTACAATATGAAGGCACGCCACTGCCGAAATCTGCCCGCATTTTGTGGGTTGGCGGGTGCTAATGTCCTAAGTGGATACATAAATCATTAACAGAAATAACATGAGACAAAGAGTGTTAGGACTAAAATAAAGTACGTTGGGTTTGTCGAATAGTTTGCAAGGCATAATTTGTCTTTTAGTTTGGTTGGTGCTGATTTGATGGATGATGGATGTGATTTGTTCCAAATACCCAGAGCAACCTGAGTGCAGTTCAGCCTCAGTGGGAAGTGAGGCTGTACCCATGGCAGTGGTAGGACCTCAGTCTACCTGTCAGGCCAGAGGACAAGCTCCTCTTACAGAGGTCTCAGAAATGGGTTCACGGTGCTATATCAGGTGTTTGGCCATAGGAAATACTCGTGTGTGTGTGTGTGTGTGTGTGTGTGTGTGTGTGTGTCTAGCTCCCCTGTGGTCTTCTCTGTGCTGTACCTACATCTATCAGCTTTCAGCAGCTTGAATTAAACACCCTTTTCACCGTGCTGCAGGACTGTCAGCACTCTTCAACCGTGTTTTCTTTGAAGCTTCGACGCACAGAGTGGTCGCTCTAGCTGTTCCCGCTGAGTGAGGGAGCAGCTGGGGCTAACTTGAGAACAAGGATTTTCAAATTTGACAATGAAGACAGAGGCGAAAACGAAATTACAGGTTTAATTTTGACCTCAGCCTGAAACGAAACTCCTCAGTGGGAGCCACAAAAGAAATCCTTTTCATCTGCATTTGTACTCAGGCAGGCTAGCTGTTTGCCCTGCTCCCTGTCACGATGCTAAGCTAAGCTCAGTGGTGGAAAAAGTTCATTCACTCCAGTACTGTACTTAAGTACCCCTAAAAACAAATAACTTACAAAAAAGAAAATATGCATTAAAACATAATCCCAAGCATTGTTTGGTTTCTTTCTAACTACCAGAGTTCAGGAGCTCAGAAGCCTTCTACCAGTAAAAGTTCAGCACAAAGCCGTGTAACAGGAGCAGCGTCTTCCACAACTCGGCCCTCTAAGGGCCGGCTTCTGAGGGGCAGACTGAGTGAGTTAATGAACGAGTAACAAGGTGTGTTAGCAGTGGAAGGTTGAGTGTCTGGGAGTTTGATAGTGTTTGTGGTAGAGTTGGGCAATATGGAAAAAGTCAGATATCACAATAGTTTGACCAAATACATCAATGGGGATATTGCAATGATATTGTAGTGCTGACTATTGGTGTTTTCACAAGATATTTACACAATGAGGTATTGATAAATTATCATCAGTAATGTTGATATAACGACTAAGATCAGAAAATGACATCACTTTCCTGAAATGCAGCGTTTAAAGACAACACTTGTATCCTATTAAGATATCCAGAATTTAAGACGATATCTAGCCTCATGTATCAATATCCAGATAATCAGAGGTGGAAAGAGTACAAACGTCTTCCACTTAAAGGTGCTGTAGATTGACAACTTCTCAGTCCCCCCCCCCCCCCAGCCCAAACCTCCTAAGCCCTCCCCCAACAAGGGAGAATGCGTGTGTTCGTGAGCAGTGGTTGACACGCAGTTAGGACCCCCCCCCCCCCCCCCCCCCCCCCACACACACACACACCCCCTGCTTTGGATTGGAGTTTGTTGACAGTTTGTTTTTACTTAGTAATGGATGTGATTTAAAATGTAACAAAGCAAATAATACCTACATAGTTAAAGTACAGATTTTAAAAACCACAAGTACAACGAGTACCCCAATAAAAACTACTCAATTACAGTACCGTAAGTGTAATTTCTACCTTTCCACCTCAGGATGTAACATCGTTATATTGCCCAGCCCTATGTGGGATATGCACCCGGCCGGTGTCATGTCTCATTCGGTTCCATTTCTCCTTCTGCTAGTGTGTGTCTTTGTCTAAACTCAGTGAGTCTAGGTCACTGTGTGTTCTGCTTTTGTTCACTCTGTGGAAGTCTCTGTGGGAGTTTGGGGTTGCGCTGCTCGTCCGCCATCCTCGGCTAATCTTAGCACATCTGTCACACACACACACACACACCAACACACACACACACTTTCTGCTGCTCGGATGAACCCTTTTCCAAAGAGGCTCGCAAAACAGTTGTTGCAAAACCCCCGTTTGATTCCAGCAGTGAGTCAAATCATTTTTAAAGTCTGAGAAAGTTGCGAACGGCCTGGCATCTTGAACCTCCCTCTGCTTCCTGCAGGCTTCGTTGGTATTGGACACTGTTGAGTGTTTACTGGGATTTAAAGTTAATAACCAAGACATTGTGCTGTTAGACCCACATGCTGTTCAGATCTTGAATTATTATAAAATTAAGTTAATATAATATACTAATCATATTGAGTAATGTGAGATTTTATGGAGAATAAATGCAGGGAAATTGCCACTCAAAGTTCCAACCAGTCTTCCATTTGTCTTTGTGAAAGTTGCAGATATGACTGCGGGAGTGGATTCGTGTGATATGTGGTGACTGTGAGGGAACAAAGTGACCAAATAACTTCAGAACTCACTGCACACGCTGTACGGAAATGATGGGGAATAATAACTCGGATGTCCGTTCTGATTCCTGTTAGAATTTAACGTTTTGTGTAGAAATGGTGTTGTAAGAGAAGCACTGTCGCTCCCAGACATTCTCCCTGCATTTCATCTGACGTCCACCCCAAAGGTGTTGGGTTAGGGTCTTTCTGGCAGCACACACAGTCCAGGGCTGGGTTTAAAAAAAAAAAAGAAATGCAATTTTCATTTGAATGATCCAATATAGAGTCATAAAATCCAAGAAAGCCTTTTTGTCTGTATCATATGAAACTAGAAGACTAAAGGAATCCACTGGTACCAACGCTGCTACTAGCTTTTTAGGAAGTGTAGGTAAATAATTACATTTGGGCGAGGGAGACACTGGCACCCCCCTGTCACTTTCAGATATCTGAATGAAATTTCACTCTAAGAACTTTGTCTTAATTTTTCTACTTAAAAGCTAATGAGTAAAAAAAAGAACTTTGAATGGTATTAAGGGCGGAGGTATTATTGGGGCTGTGGTATTATTACGGAGCACCCCCGTGTGCCAGACTGCCTGCAGGCTACATTCATTTAGGATGGATCATGGCAGTTGGTGGTGGGTGGAGCGGTGCAGCGCTGACCGCGGTTACGTGTCAGCTCCACTTCTCATCCAATCTGTACTTGCGAGAAGTGGCGCTGTTCTGAGTTGAAATATAGCCTACTTTATGGCTTTATTATCAAATTAATAGGTGTGTGTGTGTGTGTGCCCTAAGGCTCTGAAATGCAAAAAAATTGTTACTACTTTTTTTTAAGGGTGTGCGCCCGTGAGAACACACAGGAAAAAATACATTTACGCTTATGATAGAGGGAGACTGACAGATCTAATATACATATTATAATTTATTAACTGTGTGTGTGTGTGTGTGTGTGTGTGTGACAGCCCGGTCTTGTGGACATTATAATTTTGAATAACCACAGCTTCCAGTTGATCTTCTGATGGATATGTGTGTTGAGTTATTTAAATAAACGATTGAGGAACTAAACGCCTCTAGTCCGAGTCTCCTGGTTGAGCTCCAGCTCCCAGCGGGGGCTGGGAAGGTGGACAGGCCGGGGGACAGGCCGGGGGACAGGCCGGGGGACAGGCCGGGCGCCAGCGTCAAACTGGAGCTTTTTAAGTCCAACAGTCGGACCAAATTTGTAATTAGCCATACATTTTCATAAAATTGCCACACTGTAGTAGACGTTGTACCCCCCCCCGACATGCTGCCTTCACTTATTGTTTAAAACTTTTCCCAGTTTAGTGGGGGTGCATAGGCCTACCGCTCCAAACCAACATGAAAAGACATCGTAATGTTCCCTCAGCATTTAGTTCAGTTGTTAAACTGTACGTAAAAGGAGCAGGGACGTTAAATCAGTTTCGCATAGTGTCGTTCTAAGGTACTGGCTATGTGCTGGAGTTTTCCTTAGGCAGCTAGTAAATAAGCCCACTGAGGGAGAGATTTCTGTTCATATTTTGGCACATTTAGTAATGACAGTAGGCTAGTCGTGGTCATATTGAGTGGTGATGCGAGATGCACATTGTGTTATGTATCTGGAATTATTCATTCGCTGTGTAACGTTATATGTGACATCTATAAAAGCTGAACAGTAGTAAAACAGTTTATAGTCTGATCCAAACACTATTTCTGTGAGATAAAGAACATTAAAAGATTATACCCTGGGCACTAGCCATTATATCCAAAGATTAATAAGTAATATATACCATTATTATTTTTTCCTAAATCGAGCAGCCCTACTTTCCATCCGTAGCAACAAATCTATAATCTCTTTCATATCCAAGCAGAATTGGTATTGTAATTTAAAAAAAATATATTTTTAACCAATTTGATATTGAATATGAAATTCGAAAATAAGATCAATTTGGGACCTTGTGATTTGGAATTGAATTAAGATTTCCCTTAATTGGAACTGAGGGGCCTAAAGTACAAACCATGCAAAACAGCCCCAGACCGATAATAGTGAATTCCCATCTTCGTTCTCTAACCTTAGCTGTGTGAGGTAGTGCTCGGCCCTCTCTCCTGACAGGTAATGTTCCGTTGATATGAACCAGAGGCGGCTTTTATTCAAGCCTCATGGCCTGCCTCGCTGTAAAATGCTGAGGGAAAGTGTTCCATGCATGCGTGGAAATCTGAGAGACGTCATAATGTCGAGCTGCCTCTCCTCGCCATAAATGTGCACGTCTAATTATTAAATACATACTAAATCAATTTAATGCCTCTTGTTGATGAAGTATGTGAGGTGTGAGTGACTGTTATATTCTCCCCAGTGGGTTCTTGTACAACCTTGCCTGTACAGCTGTCCGCCAACTGCTATTTGTAGAAAAATGATGATGAACACTTTCATGTAACGACTCAAACTGGACGTATGAATGAGGAGAAAGACCCCCCCCCCCCACCCCCCGCGGCCTTGATGCATTGTTCTCCGCCCTCGTGTATTTGTTGCTTAAGGAGAGCAAACCATGTAGAAGTCATATATAAGTCACAGTTCTCAAGCTCTCAGCTGTCTTTTTGACTTTCAAAGCAATACCTTGTATTCAGCCAGTTTCTTGCCAATACCAATTTTAAAAATGTATTCAAAAAGTTATTTAAAAACCGATATTCTGATACATCAACCGATATATTAAAACAAAAAATCCAGAAAGGTGTAAAAAAAAAAGATTTCCCTAACATTTATTTGTAGTTATTTGAGTTCTCACTAGAATAGTATGACAATAATTTGTTTTATTGTCACAACAGAACATCAAAATATATCAAAGTTCTGATAAATAAAATGTAAAAAAAAAAACACTTGACAGCTGACGTTGTAGAGCGTCCTCTGGTGGACAGACTACGCAACACCATCACTAACAGGGACTTTGTAGAGCGTCCTCTGGTGGACAGACTACGCAACACCTCACTAACACAGGGACGTTGTGAGCGTCCTCTGGTGGACAGACTATCAACGCCATCACCACCAGGGACGTTGTAGAGCCCTCTGGTGGACAGACTTGCAACGCCATCACTAACAGGGACGTTGTAGGCGTCCTCTGGTGGACAGGCTATGCAACGCCATCACCAACAGGGACGTTGTAGAGCGTCCTCTGGTGGACAGACTATGCAACACCATCACTAACAGGGACGTTGTAGAGCGTCCTCTGTGGACAGACTATGCAAGCCATCACAACGGCGTTGTAGAGCGTCCTTGGTGGACGACTATGCAACGCCATCACTACAGGACGTTGTAGAGCTCCTCTGGTGGACAGACTATGCACGCCACACTAACAGGGACTTTGTAGAGCGTCCTCTGGTGGACAGACTATGCCGCGCCATCATAACAGGGACGTTGTAGAGCGTCCTCTGGTGGACAGACTAGCAACGCCATCACTAACAGGACGTTGTGAGCGTCCTCTGGTGGACAGACTATGCAACGCCATCACCAACAGGGACGTTGTAGAGCGTCCCTGGTGGCAGACTATGCAACGCCTCACCAACAGGGACGTTGTAGAGCGTCCTCTGGTGGAAGACTATGCAACGCCATCACTAACAGGGACGTTGTAGAGCGTCCTCTGGTGGACAGACTATGCAACGCCATCACTAACAGGGACGTTGTAGAGCGTCCTCTGGGGGACGACTATGCAACGCCATCACTAACAGGGACGTTGTAGAGCGTCCTCTGGTGGACAGACTATGAACGCCATCACCAACAGGGACGTTGTAGAGCGTCCTCTGGTGGACAGACTATGCAACACCATCACCAACAGGGACGTTGTAGAGCGTCCTCTGGTGGACAGACTATGCAACCACTCTTAACATCGTTTTTTTAAATTTTTTTAATATTTAATCAGAATCATTTATTGTTATTCTCACCCCTAGCACCAAGCTGACTCACTAGCTTAGGACTTCAGAGTTCATTTGTACTCAACACAAAACGTCAGTAAACACATCTTGAATCCAAACTTCTTTGTTTGTCTGTTTACTTATGTATTTCAAAACATAAAATACAGTAACTCAGGATCTGTATTTTTCTTACAGATTAGCTGTGCAGTGGCTTCTGCCTGTTTCGCAGGGTACTATTGCTTTTATACTAAATCTAGCAGCCAATCAAATTACATTATTGTAGATCACTGGTCAACTGTTTACACTCCATTTTCTACGTTCCTTTTGCAACACTGGTTTTCTCAGGTCTTACAAATTGAACTCAAAATATTTTTATTTCCATAGAAATGGCTTCAACACATTAGGATACTCAGGGCTGTTTGCATTGACAACCTCATCATATCTCCCATCCTGTTGTGATTTTATTCTGACAATTATTATTATCACTGACTGTTTCCAAGGTCATACTATAGCTCACTTTTTAGATAGGCAAAGTATCCATTATCACGTAAAAAAAATTAGTGGGAGCCAAAGTTCATCTTTCAAAACCATAAAATGTAGGAAGACGTGTCTGCAAAAGTATTATCATGTTAAATATGACCAACCATCCTTAAAGAAAGATCTGGTTTGTTCGTCTAATGCTAGACATGTCATTTTGAAACTGAACCCCTCACATAAACAGCGCGGTATGCTGACCCGAGGGTACTGCTGGTCCCTGCCTGTGTGCACTCTGGGGTTTTTGGTTGCGGCGGGCGGCCGGGTTGATTTTGCAGGTTTTGATGGCTGTCATTTTTTGGGGAAAAGGCCGGCTGCAACATCGCACTTTCTTCCCAGTTCCTGAAGCCTGTGACCGGGGAAAATGCTCTAGGCTGCAGTTTTTCGACCTAAGAGGAGAGTATGGGACAACATGTTTTGGATTACACAGCTGTGTAGGCAAAAGTGAAGTGGTTACTTCCCTCCTTTTGCTGACAGCTTAGCTTTTTGCTTTCTAATTCCCTGGCACGGACCTGGTGTAGTGCATGCCAGGTCTGGAGGATTTGGGTTTCTAGAATCAGGGTCACCTTTGTTTGCAAAGTATAATATCCACATAGGGATTTGTCTTGATGATTCTGGTGCAAGCGTCTTCTAAGATTCTTTGTGTGTCTGGGATAACTTCCCACCATTTGTTGTTGCTTTTATAACAGCGTATGGAAGAAGATGGTACAATAACAGACTCATTATCTGAACTAATCCACCTCCATCACATCAAATGGAGGCTAAATAAAGAAATCTAATATTTATTGTTGGTGGATAGATCTTAACCTTCAATAGTGTTGAGTATATTTTCTTTGCATAGCCCAAAAGTTCTTGATCCAGGCTCTTTACAATGAAAACCACGTGGAATAGCCAGACCCTCCTACACTGCCCTGTGGAGGAAGGTCTGGCAAAGTGAGACTATGGGAGCCAGGACGTGGTGAAGGCACTTACAAAAGATTAGTAGAAAATATTTAATGTAAAGTGAAATACAATATCCAGGAATTCAGTTCTGGGCAAAAGGGGGTCCAATGAACAGGTACTCTACAGAATAAGATACTTTAGTTTATGTAGAGCATTGCCATTAATCAATTGAAATGTCCTCCTTGACTACTACAGATCAAAGTACAGACACACCGGTCCAGATGTTTTCTCTTTCATTTACTGATTCCAGTACCCACACTATTGGCTGATACCAAGAACCAGAAGAAGATCTGCTGTTCTTCTTCACAGGGCAGTGACATACGGAGGCTAGACAAGGACACCAAGGTCGTCGTCTTTTCACTTCAACTTGACCCTGTCGAAAATGCCGTTTACTATTAAATTGTAGTAAACGTCTTAAATGTACAGTGTCTGACATTTGGCAGGTGCCACGTAGGAGGGGGAATCACCAGACCCCTCCCGATACGATATCATCACGATTCTTATCCTATGATACGATATTATTGCGATTTTAAACAATATTCTGTGATATATTGCAATTTATAACCTTATTTTTCCCAATTTTAAATGACTTCCCAAAAGGAAACTTCTGTTTCATCTAAAAATAAATATTTCTATGTTTGTTCATATCACTTCAATGTTAGTGCTGCAAAATGGGACAAACTGACCAACACATATATAATATATTATATATAATACAAGATCCATACTTGGCGTCTGTGTATCATTACAGTATTGCCACGGAAAATATCGCGATACGACGCTGTATCTATTTCTTTCTTCTTTTTTTCTTCCTCCATCCCTAGTGCCCCTAGTTCCCCCTCTGAAGAAATCAGTCCACCTTCTCTTTCCCGTTATGTGTCTGTTCTTGTTGATAATATGGCTCAGATTCCATAAATCATATAAAGGAACAACCACTACGCAGCGTTGGAGCTTGACACAAGGGAAATGCAGTCTATTGATGTCATACAATTCTGTGTGAAATTGTAATGACTTGATGTTATTTTATATAACAAAATGGTCGATAGATGGATGTTGCAGCTTGGAAAGATTGATGTTTTGGAGTTAGTAGCCAGAACCAAGGCAAGTGTAATTTTTGGACAGCCGCAACGCAAAAAACTCTGATGAAACAAGACTGGGCGATCACTATCGGG
>NC_045744.1:1379022-1386401 GCF_008692095.1 Etheostoma spectabile
GGTTCATTCCCCTTCAACAGACCTCTGGTTCCCCTCACCCTGGCCCGGCTGCCAACGCATTGTTCTAGCCAGAGTTAGGATGATGATTTACGAGCTGCCAGTGACTGCTGAAAAGTGGACTGACTCACACTTTCCATTGTAATTTATTTTTCAATTATTGTTACTTTTTTTGGCTCGGGTTTAGTGGGAGCGTGGCCAAGAAAGTGAACAAAGTTGATAAAGAGTGATATTTACACACAATCACGTCAACACTTACAGCGCTAGGCAATACATACCATTATTATGTCGATATTGTTATATGAGACTATATGCCGTCCATTGTGATATCGTAATATGACATAAGTGTTGTTGTTCCTGGTTTGAAAGGCTGCGGCCCAGTAAAGTGACGTCATTTTCTAAATCTTCCTGACTGTTCTTGCTGCTCTGTCATTTGTTCTTACCCACTAAGTCAGGGGTCTCAAACTCAACTTACTTGGGGGCCGCTGGAAGTAGAGTCTGGGTTTGGCTGGGCCGCATCAAGTATTCCAAAAAAAAACTATTTCCTCCAAAAAGGGCGCGGAACTGCCGGTGCTTTAAGCCCCTAGATCCGATATGGTTGGTGCATTTCACAACAGACATCACATTGTCAAACCTCAGGCATTTGCCCAAAGGGTACTTAGCTAGCTGACAACCGTCACCTGCTGTCAGGAGACTACTACGGTAGCCCATAAGTGACAAGCGCAATGAAAAAAGTTTCAAACGGCCGCCGCACTAACACTAACTTTGATGTCAGTAGGGGGCCACAAATCCGCGGGCCGCAATTGGCCCCCGGGCCGCGAGTTTGAGACCCATGCACTAAGTCCTTATATCCACGTTACTATAAAAAAGGCATTATCATTTTGTGATAGAACCATTGGTCAACCCTCCAATATTAATATACGGGTATTTGGTCAAAAACAGTGTCATTGATTTTCCCCATATCACCCAGATCTACGTCATGTGTAGTTACTCACAAACTCTCTCACATGCACACTTTCCACAGTTCATATGTGTAGACCTGCTAGCCACTTTCAGAACAAGCTTATGTACAAAATGTAAATGAATTAGTCTTTTATCATGTTTGAGTGTCCAAGGATTTTTGTTTATTGCAAGATCTTCCCATTTTGGGGCTTTTCAATTGTTGGTCAGGAGAAAATATAACATTGACATCACAGCGCATGTCATGTTTAGCATAGAATGGGCCAATGAATAATTAATTAACAAATAATAATAATAACAAAAAAGTGTGTGTTTGTGGTCATGTTTAGCTATATTCGTGGGGTCAAAAAACTGGGAGTCCAGTATACTTGTGGGGCCCCGACAGCTTTGTGCTGGACCCCTAGGTTATGGTTAGGGTGAGGGTTAAGCTTAGGTATTTAGATGTGGTTAAGATCAGGGTAAGGGGCTAGGGAAAGCATTATGTCAATGACGGGTCCCCACAGAGAGACTGCCATCAAGACCATGAAGCCGCGGCGATCCCGTGAAATATCCCCCATATAATTATATGATAATTATATAATCAGAGCTGAATATGTGATGACTGCAGTATACATTTTAAATAGTCGTGACTTGGGTGTTTACAGTGCTCATTCACATTTAAAAGGGTTGTAAATCTGGTTCTTCAAGTTCATTTTAGCACAACAACCAGTCAACTTTATTCAAATAAAAGGTAATTTCTCACAGTTCAAGCCTCCTGTAAGACTACCAATCACAGGGACTTTCTAACTAGAAATACTCATCTATACCTACCTCCATATTGTTCCCTCTGCACATTAGGAGTGAGCCGTATGTTCCTCTTGATGTTAGCTGCCGGTGGCTGTCACTGACCGGCAGTGTCCAGGAAAACAACCAGCAGCTGGCCTCTATCTCGTTGTGCTCTGGTTATCTCTTCAAGGTCCGCCGAACTGAGCTTTTAACAAACACAGACAGTTTGACGCGCCCATTGCACACACAACTCACTATCTCACACACGCACAACACTCCCTCCCCATCCCGCCCCACATCCATATGTCTGCCTGTTCTGTGTTTTTCGCACCTCTATATGCCACCTCAAAAAAATCCTTCATGTGTCCACATGAACTGTGTGTTGTCTTGCATTGTTATGTGTTATGTCTTGTACTTATCTTGCTACAATGCTGATTGATTCGTTTCTGATGCATCTGAAGTGAAGTGTGCGCATGCGCTGAAAAGTGCGAGCTGCCTGGTGGTTCGTCTCTGTCTTCTTACTACTGGTGCTACTGTGTACAGAGTTTCCCTTCGGGGATCATAAAGTATTTCTGATTCTGATTCTGATTCTGAGATGTTCAACTCTTACTTTGAGCCAGCCTGGCCAAACGCCGTCTACTAAGCTTAATAAAGTCTGTTGTACCCACTTTTCACATTAGACTAATTACACTGAGAGCAACCTAAGACTGGCCCGCGAGTAACCCAGTCTAAGATTTAGCTTCTGTGGATGGGAGAGCTGGTATTGATAATCCACATCATTCCAGAAGATACAGCTGAAATCTGAGGAGTAGTCCTTAAATGGATAGCTATGCCATACTCTGTGGTTGTGTGTGTGTGTGTGTGTGTGTGTGTGTGTGTGTGTGTGTGTGTGTGTGTTGGGTAGCGGCAGGGTCAGGGCGGTGCTTGTCATCAAATCTCAGCCATTAGCTTTGACTCTGGGCAGTTTTATAGCACAAAGACAACAATTCACTCAACCAAACCTCCAAGAGAAACGAGAAGAAGCCGTGAGGGAGCAGCCGTCCGTCGCCGCTGTGCCCTCGGGTCCTTGACCTCAGCATATTCACCTGATTAGACAAAGGAAACGCATACTAAAGCCGATGTTTACTTTCTTTACTTGTCAGTCATGTTAATTTTGTCTCCTATCTTCTTCCCAGCAAGCATTTGTTTTTTTTGTTAAAATAAATAGTAATGCCATGTACTCATCTTCATATGGACACATATCCACCCAGAGTATCTCATGAATACATCATTTGTACACTGTGTAGAAAATAATTTAATTTCATATATATATATATATATATATATATATATTTATTACACAGGAAAGTTAGAAAAGTAACACTACATTACAATATAAAAACGGGCCTGACTCAGTTTAAAAACTGGTTTTCAGCAGGCTCCTGTTCTGCAGAAACATTAAACATGGGTACAGCACGTCAAGACAGACATTAATACAAGACATCGATATAGAAAAATAAATTTCGACAACTGATAATGTAATGCAAATTCAGCGACTGGTCTTTGTTGAAATCATTTGATGATATGAAACTTCTAGGATCCCTGTGGGCCTTTTCCAGTAGAATAAGAATAAGAGTTCAGTGTTGGAGCAACATAATGTTTTTATATTTGCAACTTTGACATTTTGAGGAGCAACAGCATCAATGGAGATGTCCATATAGTAGGAAGAACATTCTGAAGAGTTGTGCATCATGAGAAGTATGTGGAAATGTAAATTGAGCTCAAATCTCCATGTCACTGCAATGTGTGATACATTAGGACACTTTGCTGTTTGCATTGACAACCTCATCATACCTACCATACTGTACTGCTTTTTACAATTATGATTAATACTGACTGTTTTGAATGATATCAGATTGGCTATAGATTTTTGAGGCCCCTACCACATTTACAGCTCGCACTGCAGCTAAACGGATTTTCATGTAATAGGAACCACATGGGCTGCAGAATCACACAGGCTTGGGGTTTCTTCTTCTGTGGTGTCCTCAGGGAGTGGGCCAGGAGGAGGGATGGGGGGGGGGGTGTTGCTGGCTCAGCTGTTCTGGCTGAACTGAGCCTTAATGGGGAAAGAGTGGAGGACTCTCTGATACTTACACAAAGACGTTTTATCTGGACGTGTACCCATAAAACAACACACAACCAAGTCTTACTGCACTGCTTTCTCCCATGAGTCCCACTCAGACACACACACACACACACACACACACACACACACACACATACACAATACTCACATCTTTCTGTTTTGCTTTCCCTTGCTCTTACTCTTTTTCCACTTCTTTCCTTTCTTTCTGTCTTCATCTGCACATTCTCCCCACACACCCACACCCACACACACACACACACACACACACACACACACACACACACACCACACACACACACACACACACCACACCGGCCTTTGACTTACTGTGTGTGAACACCTTAGCCCAGGCTAATACAAGCTCTAATTTTGAAGAAAATGTCTGCACATTTATGTAAAGGGCCTAATGGGGGAAAGGAGTCCTTGAGGTCTAAGAGAGTGTGTGTGTGTGTGGTGTGTGTGGTGTGTGATTGTGTGTGTGTGTGTGTGTGTGTGTGTGTGTGTGTGTGTGTGTGTTCCCCTCACCAGGGAGCCTGTCCAGCGTGCTATAAAACCCCACAGCTCTCAGGCTATATGTGGCTACAAAGAAGGTTTAATGTACTGGAAACTGGTAGTTGAATTTGAAGTGTGTGTGTGTGTGTAAACATAATTATGTGAGCTAATGCTTCTCTTCCAATGTCGCCATATATAAGACGTTTAGTGTGTTTTATGGAGATTGTTGTTAAAAGCGCCCATATTCTGCTCATTTTCAGGTTCATAATTGTATCTCCTTATTTTCACATATGCTGCTTAACCTTTTGGGATTTTATGCAACAATTTCTGAGGGAAAGAAGAAAATGATTTTCTTCCCAAATCCAATCTTTCTCCTTCTTTGCTCTCCCACCCCTCTGTTACTTTCCCTAATTTTCTCCATTATTTTGGGGTATTTATACTCTATTAACCTCTTGTTTCTTACATTCAAATTCATTTCTCTCATATTTCCAGATGATCCCAGTGTACCAGATATTATTGTTAGGGTGTTATGCTTTATTTTTGTCAAATACAAAAAAAACTCTAATTGTAGTCTACTTTTCTGTATTTCTTTTGTTGTACTCCATCCTTTTCTCCCTTTCTTTCTGAGAACATAACTCAGTCGAGCCTGTTGACGTTTAATGATATGCATTTCATGAAGCAGCGTGTTCCTAAATCTAACATCCGGTGATCTCTCCTCCTCCAGCTGATAGCAGTGTATGAGGAGCAGGAGCCCCACCATGGAGGCGATGGCACCAGCGCCAGCTCCACAGGGACCCAGAGCCCCGACCTGTTTGCTGCAGACCTCAGCGCTGGCAGTGGAGCCTCGGCCTTCCAGCCCTACCAGGCCGCCAGTGAGATTGAGGTCACGCCCTCGGCCCTGCGCACCAGTAAGTCCCAACAAGAGTCTTTTTAGTTTCTTTGCTGTCCAATGAGGAAGGACATGCTCTAACTCCGCCCCTTTGGGCTCGTTTTCGGACACAGATCGAAAGGTTATTATCCTTTTAAGTAAGAAGTTCTAACAAAATACAGTTAATCCACATTTTATTATCTTAGCCATGTCTAAGACACCAGGTGGTTGGAGACAGAAGGGGACTTCCTGGTGTGAAGCAATCGGTTTCTTTCTATATGTTAATAGTTTTTAGTTCTAATCTATCTGACAGAGATAGAGTGGGGGGGTGTAAGTGAGAGACAAAAGGGCTGTCTTGATCTACTCTTCACTGAGAAAAAAAGATGATAATTAAACGGCATGATACGGAGCCTACGCCACTGAATTAAATCAGATCTTCTCAACCCAACTGCAGCATACATTTAAATACATTAACACATCAGAAATTACATAGTGATGAAACGTTTAAACTTTATTTAACTCTACACTAGCTTGGTTACATTTCCCAAAACAATTCTAGTTGTAATGTGTGACCATGCAAGATTCCCAGTCTTACACGTTAGGAGTCTTTAGCGTTAGATGTGAAATGGTGTCAGACTTCGTGGATGGTAGGCAGAAGTCACACACAAACTCAGACTCGAGTGAACAATCCTTTTATTTTTGATTTTTTTTTAGGTAAATGTCATTCTCCTCCCTGCGGAACCTCTAACCTAGCTATGTAACACATGATATGTAACGGATCTGCTGCACACGGCAACACAAGGGAGAACAACAAACATAAGGACAGCACTGGCCATGTATCAGAGGCTTTGGCTTTATAAACCTCAAACAACGAAATATCTGGTATCAAGATTAAGGATTATGGCTCAACGTGTGTGTGTGGGTGTGGGGGTGGGTGTGTGTGCGGGTGTGTGTGCATGCGTGTGCGCACGTGAGCATATGTCTGTGCACGCACGTGTTTGTGTGTGTGAAGTCACTCCCTCTTATACTCTAAAAATTACACAAATCTGTCATCGCCATTAGTATTAAATACCAGCAACTGCCACAGTATACAGCAAAGCCAACAAATTACCCTATCACAGCCCTGCGGCTCCTCAGCCCGGCCCATACATTCTGTTAATTGGACAGAAGGTCTTTTTTCTTTTTTTTTTCTTCTTTTTTTTTGAAGGTACAGATAGCCGTTTGATCCTCGGCCAAAATGGCTAATTGGTTGTATTTGCTGCCTCCTAAATCAAATGTGACGCCGAGCCCGTCCACCTCTGCGGTGCTGCCGGCCAAGTTGCTTCTTTTACTGTAATTGCCACGAGTTTGGACGGGAATATGACTCTCGTAGGTGATTTGTCAATTTGGATCAAGCAAAAACCTTTGGCGCACAACTGTAAGCAGGAGCAAACAAGCATGCACACACAGATACACACAGACACACACTGTTACTTTCTCTTCCTTCTCAAAGGTTCTCTCTTTCTGTGTCCCTCTGGATCTGGATCTATGAAACTGCTAAAAGTGAAAATTGTGACTTAAAGTAAAAATCCTTCACTTTTTCTTCTACCACCACAAACTAAAGAATTGAAATTATTTACATTTATTTTGACTTTTAGAAAAAAGACGTATGGGTTGGAGACCTCAGGAAGTTGGAAGCCTGTTGGGGTCCTAGATGGAGACGAATGAGACTGAAAAGACCATCTAGTTAGGATTGGGCATCGAGACCCAGTTGCAAATGGAATCGTTTCAACAATTACCATTCTAATGGGATTGTTTTTTTATTTTTTTATTGTGTATTAGCCATTCTATAGCCATAATATACTGTACTTTAAAAACTGTCAAAAGATGAAATTTAAGGCCCAGCATCTCCACCACCTGCTGCTGTTCATTATCACCGTCATATGAGTGCCAAGAAAGGCGTCTTTAAGTAAAATGTATTATTATTATATCTGCCGTCATATCATACACCAATCACACTTCATTCACAGCGTCCCTGCATTCATATCATCAACATATGGCTCGTTTTTTTTAGAGCATCCTTAAGCGCAATTCTTATAACTTTTAGAAATATGCACCATGACCTTTTTATTTGTTTCCCAGACACACACACACACACACACACACACACACACACACACACACACACACACA
>NC_045744.1:1386579-1390490 GCF_008692095.1 Etheostoma spectabile
CACACACACACACACACACACACACACACACACACACACACACACACACACCGTGTGAGGGAGGTCACTCCGCTGCTAATTGGATTTCTGGGTGAGATGTTGAATTTGAGTTTGCAGTAAGAAATGGAAATCTCGGGCCTAATCACGCCTGCCAATTACGTCCAAATTATCCGTCTTCATAATACATTCTATCCCAGTTGACAACGCTGAATCTCATCAGCTGGATTTTATTGGGTTTAAGAGAAACGTCTGTCGTGGAAGAGAAGGAATTTGATTATTTTTTCCTCCATGCGCGTCTAATGAGAATAGCTTTCAATCACTGATTTATGTCGAATGAGATGAGAGGCGCGGGACTCTGTGGGGCTTTGCCAGTTTTCTTGTTCTGCCCACAAACTCAAAAGAGAAGTGATTAAGCTTATTAGAGAGAGCGCTCTATTGAAATCCACAAATGGATTAATGTTCATTTCTTGGCTTTGTTAAACTCCAAACCCCTGCAGTCATGGAAATGCTGATGAAAGGACGATGCCACTGTTGTGAACATGTGAGCCGTTCAGATTGTTGCTTTTCAAATTGTTAAAAACGTTTTTTAATTAAAAGTTGTTTATCTCTAAAATAAAGTAACAAAGTCCCTGTTACTCTTTTTATAGAGCGGCAGTTTCTATTAGTGCTGTCAGTTAAACGCATTATTAATGCAAACCCATTGTAACGGCGTCAATTATTTATCGCAAGATTAACCTTCTTTTTGGTCTAGCAAACGTTATAGTTTTTTTCACATGCTGTTGTAAAAACTAATGTTAGAAAAACTACACCCCCACACCGGATCTTGCTAGACCTGAAACCAAACAGTGCGTGGGGTGTCCTGATAAACAGAAATATCAGATAGGGAGAGGCCAAGAGGGGGTTACTTTACATAACAGGACACCTGAGAGTGCCATGGTTACCATAATTATCATAATTATCATGATTATCATGCCATGGCCGCTTAACAAAGGAAACAAGAAAACAAGCCAATCAGAAACAAGCCTGTGCCCTAATGCCTCCTGGGAGATGTAGTTTGGGTGGTGTTGAGCCTGCACTCTTGCCCCTCCGGTACTCCATCTCCCAGAGTGCCGCTGCCTCCCACAGCTCAGAGCAAATCAGGTCCCACGCTCTGCGTGACCCAACACACACACACACACACACACACACACACACACACACACACACACACACAACAACGTCCTGATCTCGCAACCTACTAGTAGATTTGGCCCTGATATTCAATACATAAACACATTGTCCATGGTTTGCTTACAACCACTAAACAACCATTCTTACCACAGTTATAATGGTCACACACACACACACACACACACTGATACGTTTTCACACGCGCAGAGCAACTTCAGTTTGCATAAATGCACATCCCTCTAAACAAACATTTTGCCATTTGCGCGCACACACACACACACTGACCTTCCTCATTAGTTCATCAGCAAGTATTGAGACCACACACACACACACACACACACAACACACTGACCTTCTTCTCTTATTCATCAATCAAGTTAGATACACACACACACAACACACCAACACACACACACCCACACACAACACACACACCCACAACAAACCACACACACACTGACCTTCTTCCTCATTAGTTATAGTATAGACACAAACAGACACACACACAGATGGACATGCTTAATCTTGTCATGCACCTAGTCTCACAATACACAGATTCAAGTAACTGCTGACTCTGACACACACACTTCTTTCTTTGGAGAGATGACAGTATTTCCTGTATGAACACACACCCCCACCCTCCAAAACAGCGTGACTGTGTTTGAGCAGCAGAGCATCCTGGAAGGGAACATGGGAACATGACACTTGGCATTGTCATCTGAAGAAGATCCTCCAGCTTTTTAAACAATTTCACTTTTTCGTTTACACTCGCTCTCTCTGGTGTGGTCTGCTGGGTGCATTCCAGCCAGATGGGCCTGTGTGATTTTAGAGAGGTCCAAAAGTGGGAGATTTTGAATGTCATAAAATCATGTCTTGTGTACAAGCGCTGGCTGTTGTGTTTTGTGCCTGCTGCCCTTGTTGCAGTTGTGATTCGGTACGTGGCCCGCTTCCCACACACTGCAACTTTTAAACAGAGTGAAGAGTTTTAATGGAAGGCATCCACTTCCACTGGTGTTTCTCAACAGGCTCTTCCTCATGTTGTTGTTCCCACACAGTGTCTGCTGCTCTCTGATACACAGGCAGTAAAGCAGAAACTAGCGCTGCCTGATAAGACTTTACAGGACAAATCAGATTATTCCACAATGGCATGATAATGGAATTTCGATGATTAATTGCCTTTATTAGCCCGCACTGTTTGAGCAACAGACTTTGTTCCAGCCTATTTACAGCAATCATCCCCGAACATAACATTAAAACTATGGCTTGAGTCTTATCAACTACAGCAATTAGTATGGTTTTCTATACATACAATGCTGATACAGCACTTTGCTGCAAACAAGTTAAACATTTTCCAGTGATGTTATTTCCTCCCAGAGTAAAGGAAAGGAGATTGTCCACATGTCTTTCCTACAACTATTGGTATCCAAAAACCTTAAGATTTTGCAGTAACACCCTTGCTTTTTTTGTCATTCAGACATGCCCCTCCACGTGCGGCGCAGCAGTGATCCCGCCCTGCTGACCATCAACGGGCCGTTCAGCTGCGGTGAGCCCCGGGTACGTACCGAAGAGCCGCCGTCGAGGAAGAACCCAACGCGCTGGTCCACCACCGCCGGCTTCCTAAAGGTTCGCCACTCCTCTGGCACCAACAGCCTCGAGAGGAAGGTAGGCTGCAGGCTGTCAGAAACAGCCATTCAAAGGATTCCGTTAGATATTGATGGTACACATTCAGCTACATGTGGCACAACATGTATAATTCATATAGTTCACATGCATTTCCAAATTTATCTTTTCTGTTTTTCTGGAGCATGCAAAATTCAACAAAAAAAGACAACAGCAGAGACAACATACTTCATGTAATTAGCGAATTTCCTTAATTTACATGCGTGGAAAGGAGTAAGAAAGAATTCTAACTTATTCAATCCTACCCCTTAATAATTAAAACATTATTTCCAAAAACTCAATGTACATGTGACATTATGCACTGTTCTTACGGCCCTTTATTGTAGTCTAAATAGTGGTTGTAGTGTACTTTTGAATGTGTTTCCCCCACAATCTCTACACAGTGATTATGATATGGCAATATTAATGAACAGTATAGGAGGTGGAGTGATGTTCGATCCAGTGCCTGTTGCTTTGGTCAGGACTGAAATGCTTTTTGATGTTTGGACGTGTCGTACGTACTGTGTTTCAAATGATCATGTCTTCACTAACCCGTACAACTGCAACACAACTGGCATTCATTGAACACTTGTGGTTTTGTGTGTCTGTGCAGGGTAAAGCTATGGACACATACCGCAGTCTGCCGCGGGATGCAGGGACACGGGCCAATCAGAGAGAGTTTCAGAGAGAGACGGCCCGCTCATCACTCAGCGCCAATCACCCCATGGTGGACCGCTGGCTGGAGAGACAGGAGCAGGTAGGACTGTGTTCAGTACCCGTGTACATAAAAACACTACAGGGCAGACAAATTGGACAGACTCTTGCTGAGTGAAGGATGCTTTCATGCAGTGCCTTACAGTACCAGGAGAATTCAAAAACCTTCTAGGTAGCTGGTAATTGTATGCCTACCCTGGAGCCAGATATGGGAAATGTGTGTGTGAAAGCTGAAATAGAAGGATGAGCCAAGTCTAAGATAGGTACAACAAAAAAGTAAAACACCTTCCATTAAAGATATAACAGAAAGCATGCATTGATGACGTTATTACAAAGACAGACACACACACACACACACACACACACAC
>NC_045744.1:1390500-1392070 GCF_008692095.1 Etheostoma spectabile
ACACACACACACACACACACACACACACACAGCGTCTCTTTCTCTAGCTGGACATGAAGTGAGCACCTGATACCTTCAGCTATCCAGTGTCCAGAGATTTACAGCCAGTGTGACCCTCCAGAGTCGGTCTGTCAGCCCTGACCTGTGTGAACGCCGTGGTGGCCCTCAGGGTAGAGGTTAAAAAGTGAGGAACTTCCCCCATAAATCCACACTGACACATAAGTCATGGAAGGAGAAACAACATAATGTTGATAGAGTAAATACCATGAGCCACATAAATATATACACACATATGGTCCTGTTTAACTAGATGTGGGAGGTTGCCTGGGCTAGGGCCTCTGTTCCTGGATTGTTAAAACATATCATAACCCACTTGCCACATTCACTTCGAATTTGGTCATCGTATAGGTTGTATCACTTTCATAATATCATATCATCATGAAACCTCAAATCAACATGAAACACCATGCTGTGTGTGCAGAAGATTTGCTATTTTATCTTTTATCTTACAGCTAGCTAGACTATCTGTCCAAGTTTTCTAAGACGACTAAAACTACTTTTTTTTTCTTGTGCCATTCACCGTTTTCTTTAAAATGCACCATGATATGGAGTAAAATGCTGGTGCAAATCCAAGCCCAATTTCACAGTGTCAGTTGTAGTTTGGTTATCATACACATTTCTTTGTCGTATTCCAGCATATGACAACACTGTTTTTTATCCACAGTGGTGTGTTGATGGCTGGCAAGTTCATTCTGTACAAATCCAGATTACTTCAAATATATTCTGTCTCATACAGGCGCAGCGTGCAGATCCATGTTGGGGGTATAGTGCAACTTTTAGTTCAAGACATGAGTCGACATTATCACTTGGTTTTTATGCTGCTAATTCTTTAAAGTCGTCTCGACCTCAAAGTTTTAAACCTGCAAATTTACACTTTACTGACGCTGTACTAGATTTGGATTAATCATGGAAGGCACTTAGTGACTCTGAGTGCCGTCTAACTCAAACTTGTTTCTATTTTTGCCCTTATTTAAGTTCTTCTGTAACCAGTGTTTTCCATCGAAGGGTTAAACGTACATCGAGTTCTCACCATATATCAGAGTGGAGCTGTCCCGTTTTCCTCATCTGTCTTCCAACAGCTTTTAGTATGTAGGGACCATACCCCCCCACATGGCCCGGTCAGTCAGTCTGAATCCAACTTTTCTACACACACACACACACGCACACGCACACGCACACGCACACGCACACACACACACATTGTTGGCCAGTCGGGTGAAGAAGCTCTCTGTCACTGTTTTCTGTCACGCTGATTTACGCTCCACTTAGCTTACATTGTTCCGGTAAAGGATGTTGCAACTCTGCTGTGATGAGAAAAGCTTTTGATAATCAAATGACGGACTAGATGAGATACACCAGAATGAAGAAAAATCTCTTTTGGTACGAGTACAAGTCTGTAGATTGTAGACTGATATGGTTCTTTATTAACTTTTAATGTTATTCTGTTGTTGTGGTGGTCTAATAACCCTACTCACTCAGGGAGGAACCTTTTACACAGACCTTTACTTTG
>NC_045744.1:1392095-1409116 GCF_008692095.1 Etheostoma spectabile
CTTTCCTTTGCAGAACTGCAATACAAACTGTTGTCAGACAGTGTGTCCCAGAGTTCCCCCCTCGCTCCCACCCGGCCGAGGCTCTCAGTCGATGTCCCTAACTCCCCCCCCCCCCCCGTCTCCCCACAACTGTCAGCGTCTTACCTTAGGGTCGGCGTCTTCAATTCTTCACGTGCGTTCCTCTGCTCCAGCTTTATTTTCACACAACTCGCTAACCCACACCCCATGAGCGGATAAGCTATTGCCTTCCCATCTCATCTCTCTAACTTGCCCCTTCCCCACCACACCCAAACATGCACCCTGCTCTCACCACCAAGATACCTGTCTTTACAGGCGGTACCCGTGTGTTGTTCCGTAGCAGTTGTGCTTAGCAGTACGCATGGTTTTTGATAGCCACGGCTCGTTCCCCCACTTCCTCCTTCTCCTTCTTTTATGCTCCACTCCACCCTCCCCTGTTCACACTTTGTGTGGTGACGGAAACATTTAAATGATGCCGTGAAATTGGTGTATGGTTCGTTATGAACCAAGAGCGACACTTAGCGCAAGATAACATACAACCATTCTTGGGAAAAAACTATGCAACGCACCACCCGTGCACACCCCTAGAAAGTAAAGTTTTGTAATACCCGACGCCTCATCTTCGGCCCTGCTGTTGTTGCGTGCTGTTACCCCCAACCCTCATTTGTTTTACTCGCGTTGCCCGGTCAACTCGTCGATTCATTCTTCACCCCACACCTCCGTTCGTTATATGGTGTTGGTAATCCTGACTCACCACACTTCACTATCGCACTCCTGCCCATCTCTTCCACTCAAGCAGCCATGCGTCCACATACCCGTTTGCATCATGTTCTCGTCCCACACCAGTTATTCTTTAGGGGGAATTCTGATATGACACAATTAGCCTCATGAGCCACTTTCCAGTAGGATATTAAACCTTTATTAAGAGTGTAAAATAGAACAGTATAGAAATGAAAACTAGCTTTGCCAGAAAGAATAGAGTATGCAGTGATTTTAATTAGAATAGAGCAGCTAGGAATGATGAATTAACAATTTCCTTAAGTTAGCTTCATCTTATCTCCCTAGAATGAATACCATGGAACAGAGGAGTAGGAAATGAAGAGAAGAATTGCAATAGAGCGTCATATAATGACGTAGGCCGACGGCTGGCATATAGAGAAAATCAAATATCACAATATTCTTCACCAAATACCTCGATGACGATATTTTATGGTTGACTATTGGTGCTTTAAAAAGACGTTATTTACACAATGATATTTTTGATAAATATCCTCCAGAAATGATTTAATGACTTACTAGGTAAAGGTAAATACCTAGGGAAAAGACAACACTTACCATATTACCATATTGCGATATCCAAAATCTAAAACGTTACCTAGTCTCATATCGCGATATGAACATCGATATGTTGCCCAGCCTTACGTAGACCTATTTTTTTGGCTTCTCTCATAACATAACCTAGAGAACGGGGCCTTGCCTGGTCCTGAAGTGAGCCGGATTGAATGGCACTGAAATGAATGAGAGTGTTGTGCGTTCCCCAGTGGGTAATTGTGCGTGCAGCAGCACCGGTGGCTCTCACATACACAGCACAAATTGAACTGTGATAGTTTTGAGCTGCGTTCACAAGCATCCAAACTCCCTGCCCCCTTTGGCAACAGGTAGGGGGTCACCATGGCAACTGCGAGCTGTCAGTCAAGTGTGTATTAATGAGAGCTGGTTGGAGGTGCTAAGACTGCGGACAAAAACGAGCTTGTGTGTGTGTGTGTGTGTGTGTGTGTGTGTGTGTGTGTGTGTGTGTGTGTGTGTGTGTGTCTCATGTCATGAGGGCATTTATGCATCTGTCTGTATGTTTGATTGTGTGTTTTTGTGTGTCCATCCATTATGTGTGTTTGTGTGGTCAAGCATTTATCACTTTGGCTGTGTGTGTGTGTTTTATGTGCGAGCTGGGAGCCTGTGTGAGACATCCAGGCGGCCGTAGAGCTGGTTGCAAATCAACCAATTAAGCAGAAAAGCCACCATCTACTGAGCCGCTTGCAGAGTGAACATGGACAGCTGGACCCCCCCACCCCCCCCAACACACACACACGTACATGTAGGTTTTATTGAATCAGTTTCTTGTCAATATCTCCTCTGTGTTGCGTTTTGTTTTCTGTAAATGTGTGTGTGTGTGTGTGTGTGTGTGTGTGTGTGTGTGTGTGTGTGTCTGTGTCTGTGTCTGTGTCTGTCTGTCGGTCGTTGTCCAGTGATCTACTGGATCATATTTCAACATTTTCAGATACACTAGGATATACATCTTTCTGAATCAAGAATACTTCATCTTTCTGACAAACAGATATATAACAGCGCAAAGCAATTGGCTGCTTTTCGTTTCTCATCAATAAGTTAGGACAAAATGTTTTCCCTAGGCAGTAATGTTTTTTCCCCCTCGATATGTTCCCTTGACGCCTGGAGGTGTTCCGCTGAGATCCAGCACCCCTTCTATTGCTGATACCTGGAGCCAGACACACACCTTACACATACCAGCAGCTCCTTTTGAAAAGAGTAGAGTGTATTCAGCATCCAACAGCAAAGTTGAACTGCTGTTTATTCACACAAAAGTATGTTAAGCGATAGTACACAATGGCCTCCATGTTTACTTACGCTCTACGTTTTTTCGTATTGTTCTTTTCCACACAAACGGACTAGTGGACAGAGACTCTGCAGGGTAAATCCAGACAGCTAGCTAGACTATCTGTCCAATCTGAGGACTATCTGTCCCATTCCAAGGCGATTTGGCCAATAAATTTACGCATAGCCAAAAAAGGACTTAGCCCAGAGAAATTCCTCAATAAAGCACATGAACTTGAAAATAAAGTATATGTGGAAGGACTAGAAGAAGACGTATGTTTTCAAAGACATTTCTCACGATCAGAGGACAGCTGCCTTGCAAGATTATTTAGAGCTTAACAAGAGGAGCATTTATAAATCAACATTATAGTTACTGTATGGAGTTATTTCCTAGTGCATGGTAAGTATGAAGGCCAGCCCTATACCACGTCATACAAAACCACACACACACACACAACACACACACACACCACCCACACAACACACAACAACCACACACACCACACACCCCACACACACACACCACACACCAACACCAACACACCACACACACCACCCACAACACCCACACACACACAACCACACACCACTCTAAGTCCCACAAGGGGCCAGAAAAGAGGCACGGCAGAGACCAGACAGGAGAGACACTAAAAACTCAAAGAGCCTCCAAAACACACGGCCCCTTATTCACTATTATCGGGCGAGGAAGAAGTGAGGACGGGGGAGGAGGGCTCAGAGGGGGGGGGCTCAGAGAGGGAGAGGTCACTATCTGAGAAGAGCAAATGGATTGCGCCGTCATCACGGTTTTTTTTTTTTGTCCATGCCGCATTCCAGGCGCTTATTTAAAACGCAGTTATCGATTTATACATATTATATATATAAATCTAGCTGCAAAAAGACGTGGTCTTTTGTGTGTTGTGTGTGTGTGTGTGTGTGTGTGTGTGTGGGTGTGTGTGTGTGTGTGTGTGTGTGTGCGGGAAAGACCCTAACGCCCGCGAGGTGAATAAGTGGCGGCTGTGGAAGTCAAATTAGCGAACCACGCGAGGACAAATCGAAGTAGAAAGGTGCGTGCGGACGACACGTCTGAATCTTATACGGTTTATTATGTATAGTGGAGCTGCATGGTCAATAAACCAAGCTCCTGGGAAATATTAATTACAAAGCGCCAATGAGAAAACATGCTCAGCCCCATCCTGTAATGCAGGGTTGTTTTTTCTCAATTGCCCACAACGCGTTTTGCTTTTGTCCAAAGAACAGATGAGACCGTAATAGATCATAAAGGAGTTTATAGGAGATAGATACAAATATGTGGTGATTTAAACTCTCCCTATATGGGACAATGTCCATTTGAATCACATTATCAGGAAACATGTAAATACAACAGAGTCCATCACATTAGTTCTTTGTAGCTCTTTATGAGTAAATGCAATGTATAAAAAATACAACATAAGCTATGAAACTTGAAGTCTTTAAACAAAAACACAAAAACAAAAAATTCAAGTGTCCAACAGGGGACATTGTAGAGGGTGCCTCTGGTGGACAGAATGTTCTAGTAGCATGCTGATTGTACCATGCGATCTGGGTTAAAATGGGTAACTTACAAGTCTCGTTGAGCGATATAGCCAGTGACCTCATCTACCCTGCAGAGATCTGAGGAACATGGAACCATCGACTACAGACTTGGACAGATTAGATCTAGTAGCTGTTGGATTGACCTGCCAGAGATCTGAGGACCCAGGTAACCATAGTCTCAGATTGACAGATAGTCTAGCTAGCGTGGATGTTACCCTGGACAGAAGCCTGAGGACCAGGAACCATGTAGTTCTCAGATTGGACACGTAGTTCTAGCTAGCTGCTGGATTTACCTTGAAAGCGTCTGAGGAATAGTACTATAGAGAGGGAAAAGATAGTCTAGCTGCTGTCTCTGGATTACCTGCAGAGACTGAGGGACAGCCGAACCCTCGTCCTCGATTGGCAGATAGGTCTAGCTAGCTGTATGGATGTCCCGCAGCGATCTGAGGACAGGTACCAAGTCCTCAGAGGGGAAGAGTCGTATAGCTAGCTGTATGGATCACCCTGCAGAGACGGAGATCCAGGTAAAATATTCTCAGATGGCAGAAATATAGTCTATCTAGCTGTCTGGATTTACCTGCAGAGACCTGAGGACCAGGTAACCGAGTCCTCGATTGGACAGATAGGTCTATCTAGCTGTCTGGGATTTACCTGCATGTCTCTGCCATAGTCGTTGTGTGGAAAGACCATGTGGCAAATCCACAATGTGGAACAATACAAAAAACGTAGCGCGGTAAGAGTAAACAAGACCTGAGGACCAGGTAACCATAGTCTCAGAAATCAGGCAGGTTAGAATTACAAAGAAAGCGGAGCAGACGGAATCCTCATCGAAAAGAAGGACATCGGGCGGAATTTCTAGCGGCAACAGAGCAACAATCTGGAAATGAAAAGTCCCGTGTGGCCCGTGTTCCGGTTCCATGTCTTGCTGCCTTTGTGTTTTTTGCAAATTATATGTACTAAGAGTGTCCCAATGAGAAGAATAATTAACAAATGAATACAACGTGGTGTCGCTGGAGCAAATCATATGCTCATACCCGCCCATTAGCAACAACTGGGTAGCGCTGAGCTGTCTGATTGACACAGGCCAAGTCGGCTTGACTTCAACTTCCCCCTCCACAGTCCGAAAGGAGACAATCAGAAAGGTCGCCACACTTCCCCGCCCCACCATAAGCGCCCATTTCCGTCGCAGGGAGTGGCCTGCCGAGCACGGAGAGAGATCGCCACTCTAATTCATGCGGCGTCTGAGGGTTAATGGTAGCGGCAGACGGGCAGGTAGGAGGACGAGCGGCCGTTTGTGTTATAGGAGGTCATTGTTTGTTTCTGGATGTGGAGAAGGAGAGGGTGGCCCGGGGGGGTCATAAGATTAATGGGAGACTCCATTGGGGGCTGTCCTTCTATCTCGGGACTAAATGAGTGGCTCTGCGCCTTGTGTGTATGTATGGTGGATGTTGTGTGTGTGTATCATGGGAGAGACAGAGAGTGGAGTATGCGGCATTTAATGAAGTGCTGCCCACTCCCACTTTCCTGCCATGGCCATGTGACATACAACTGATCCAGACACACAGCAGGATTGCTCTGTCTGCAGGACCTGCTATATTAACAGGGTCTAAGGGCCATTTTATAGAGCTTCTTCACATCACATGTTTAAGGGCTTTCACATAACTGATCCAAGATGTTCTATAAAAATGTTCCGTTATAGTGAGGTCCCTGTGTTCCAGACGCAAGGTGTAGAGGTATTGGCGCTAAGCTGGGGACTGTTGATGTTTTTAAATGTGGAAGGAGTGTGGTGTGTGGTTTTGAAATTTCTCATATTCTTTTTGAAGGGGACAACTTGAATCCCATTGTGTTGTACAAATTGTGTTTGACCAATGTTTTTCGGTGCTGAAATAAGAGATAAAGTAGTAAACATTTAAAAAATCTTAGTTCCCAAAAAGTGCATGCGATGTTTCTGGGCGCACTTACTTTCAGGGCATTTGTACAAACTTTATATTGATGTTGAAACACCAAAATTACACACAACAAAACCAAGAACTTGGATTTCTTAGAAAAATCAAAGAGCAGGACACAGATTTTAATGTAAAAACAGTGAAAAGTAATAAACCGACAAAAGCTTCTTGGCCAGTGGGTCTGCGGACTCCTTTTAGAGGCGGAGATAACAGAGCAAATCTGCTCAGTGTATCCAAACACACGCACGGCGCGCACACACACACACCCAAACACGCGGCACACGGCAGATTCTTGGTTTGCTTTACCAAACCCACTGCAGGCCGTCCGAGCTTTATCTAAATATTGGTGGGTGAGGGGAAGTCATGGGGAACATCACGCCCATAACCTACGTCGACTTCTGGGTCAGTGCCTGAGGTACGAGACTCGCAACCATGATGCTGGTGTAAGAAGGTCAGGCTGAGGGGAACTGAAGACTTGTATCATGTGGAGCACCAGACAATGTGTGTTCCTTTGAATTTCCTTTGGGCGGCAGACCCGACAGGACATTGAAAATGCCAACCCACAGAGAATATCATTTTACTAGGATGACAAATTGGTCTAGGGGTTTCAGAAAGTTTTCGATGAGGAGTTTTGGGATGGAATAAACCCGACGCTCCTGATAACGTGAAGCTGCAAGAGCACACACAGAGTTCCCGAGTCCCAAATTTTCCTTGGTTTTTTTCACGGCCAGATGACGATGTAAATGCTGACATTGCGCGCGCGAGGCACAATGCATCATCAAGCAACTTTCACTTACAGTCCCGCGCTCAGTCAATAGTTCCTTGTGAAGACAATTTGTTATGGGAATCCAAGACGGGCCCACGGCACGTTGCAAGAATGGAGGGGACTCATCGAAGACGAGAGGACGCTATCTGAGTTACATCATGCGGTGATGGTGGGGGGGGGGGGACAATCATGCTGTTTCTGTGTTGTCTGTGTTTGGTTTTGTGTGGTTAGAAGGTTAAGGCTTGTGGTCGGATGTATGTAATTTAAGTAGAGAATTTACTATCTTGTGCATTTTGGTCTACTATGTCAGCTCGTCATTTTCTAACGCCTTTTTAGTGGTGGAGCGGGGACATAACACTGCTTTGGTTGTGGGAGGACCGGGGTTCGATTCCCATTTCATACATTTAACCAATGTGTCCCGGAGCTAAGACACTTACCCCTAGTTGCTCAGAGGTGTGCAACCTCGGTCCATAGCAATTCAAGTCGCGTGGATAAAAGCGCCGATAATGACTATAATGTACGTCCTAATATACCCTCTTCATGACTTTGTAGGTCCCTAAAAGCTACTGTACTTTTAGATACAATTGTATTTTAAAAAACGTGCCTGACAAATGCCACTTGGCGGTTTGAAATCCATGGGTCTCTCTCAGCCAATCACAAGAGATTTTTAGATCTTAGAAAAGCCTGCTGCCAGTATTGGCTCATGACTCTGCATGAGATTTCATATTTAGGGATGTAAATGACTTGTTTAAGCCACCATCCGCTGGCATTAGTCCTGCTTGGCCAATAACGTTAAGGAGTATTATCAAGACCTGAAGACACTTTTTCCCCCCACAGATTGACGCCACAACACACACACACACACACACACACAACACACACACCACACAACACACACACCCACTGTATGTGCAGGGCGGGTTGGGTATACCCACAACTACAGATGGCATAGCAATAACAGCGGGAACAAAGAGATTCAGCACTTCGTAAATTACACGGCGCTGCTGTAGCGATCCACTTAATTCAACCGCAATTCGGCCCAATCCAATCAATAAGGCAGATGGGGTTTGGTGGAGGGGTACCCCCTCACCCCCCGGGGAAATATGCAGCACCAATTGCTCGCAATAATCGCACTGGAGGCTCATCAGGGATAGCAGCGCCCATTTCAAACTCACATTTAGGTGAGTCCCGGAAGAGTTATTCAGTGTCACTGAAATAGACTTGCGCAGGTGTGACTGCTGCTGTAAAAGGTGTGTGTGATGCGCACACTGAAGAAGGGCAAGAAGCTGGATTCCTTTCGATAGGTAATGAATATATACGTCTAGCGCCCAAAAAATACTCGATTAGTGTATCGCAAACATTTCTCCAGAGAGGCAGGAAGGAGAGATGCAGTGAGTGATGGTCCACAGCGACAGAAGACCAGAGGAGACAAGAGGAAGGATAGAGGAGAGAGAGAGAAGGAGAGGAGAGGAGGAGAGAGAGACTGATCAAAGAGAATGACATGAGGCAGACAGCGACGAAGACAGAGGACACATTACACAGAGGACCAGCAGGCCAATGACAAAGCGATAAAAGGAGACGAAATGACACGAGCAAAACGTCAGATGGCAATTGAGGGGATTCAATGGGTGGCAGAGCAAAAAAAAGAAGCAGAACATGGTGGCGTCTGGTTCAATTTCATTCACTTAACAAACCATACTGATATATATTTCAAGAGGCTAAAAGTTTTTTTCCCCTAAAGATGGCATCTGACGTATTGTTGCTGTTGAGCAGAACTCTCTATTTGCATATTCATCACTTAAAGTGTCCATAAACCAATGTACTGTTTGCTTGTACGCGTTTTGTTGTGGGTTTTGCAAATATTTTGAACGTGACGAGGTGAGTTGGAGATTTCATTGTGGAAAATGGCTCAATGAAGTTTTCTCATTAGCTTTTTCGTTTCTAAAAAACATCTATGTGGGCTAACAGGGCCAATTTTACCGGCTCTGGAGCGCACCCTGCGTGCAAGCGTTCGGGCAGGGCATTTAGCATGCGTCAATCACGTCGATAGTTTGAGGGCGGGATACAGGGCCGGTGTTGCGGGCGGCTCATGGTCAAAACGGGCTGTACTTAGGGATACGACTGTGGGCGGGCGGAAATTACACGCCTTGGTCTTATAATATTCAAAGACATTAGGGCTTTGCAAGTGGGGCCCTGTATGTTTGACCCGACAGCGAGGTATCTTATTATTTGGTTGGGCGACAATTTGATTCAAAGCTTAAATTTTTATGAGACAGTAAACCTCCTACCGGCCCTCTGAGGGCCGTTGGCAGCCGATGATTGATTTAGACAGTAATCAGCCAGAGTTGGGCTGAAACGTGGTTGTAGCGCATGAATCCAACACACACTGACCAAATTCCCTGGCGTGGTCTATGCAATGTCAAATAATCATGAAAAACAGGTGGAGGGAGGGAGGTGTGAGGACCGGACAGTGTGTGTGGGTCAGTCAGATGGGAAAGGAGGAGGGAGGCGAGAGGTGAGTTGCTTGTGTGTGCGTATACCATTAAGTAACCCTATGTGTCATACACAAAACCACCACACACACACACACACCCCCACCACCCACCACACCCACACACACCAACACACCCACCCCCACCACCACACACACACACACACAACACACACACACACACACACAACACACACAAAGTGAATCAGGAGGACAGTGTATTTTAAATGTATACTCATTGATTCCTATGGGGAATTACATAAACTATGTTGTAGACCTGAAAGCCCACCCATGTCAGGTCCTATTTGCCTAAATGTTTTTTTTGTCCAGGGATGTCAGAGTGAGTGGGATCGCCAGGGCTGTATCGGCTGAGGGTGTCTGGGGCCTTGCTCACGGGTGTCCAGGCACAACAACAGCTACCAGGCCACATCGTACTTTGGTCCGAACAGCGGGAACCTCTGGTTCCAACCCAAATTCCTATGGGCCTGAGCTATGCCTCCCGATGGAAACGTGGGTTGCATTCACAGTGACTTTAAATACTAGCATTATTTTTGGGAAGTTGCCCAGGCAAACAGAATACTGCAACAAAATAAATTATGTAATATTCATCAGTGGGCATAGGATCACTCCCCCAGTCTGTTCCAACATCGGCGATAGAAAGTGATTTAACATGACATTTATTAAAACATAATCTTTGAGATGACCTAAAAAAAAAAAAAGTCACGAAAGCCTGAAACAGGCCGCTGAATAAAAACACTGTTACATTGTAAGCAAGCACCCAACCAAGTCTTAATGGATGTACCAGTAGGTCCAACACACCCCAAACAAACAACACGTGCATTGTACGCACACCTCAAGATCTTAAAAACAAAGAAGTTAGAGGAGGATGTGGAGCTTTTTGTAACCGGTTTCTAAAACCTTTAACCGTTTACAGTGTTGGTTTATTTAGCGGGTAAGGGGGGAACATTTCACCCAGCCCTGCAGCCAGAGGTGTTGGATGTGGGATGTGCGTGTGATTTCTATAGTTATAAGCGATCCATACCAGCCAAACAAAGCAGGCATCACAAATCCATCCCAGCGTGTCTGAACTAGGAAGATGGAGATAGTGACTTAATGATTCCATGTGGGTGGCCTATAAAGAGAAAATCAAATATTACTATATTTTTTTACTTAATATCACACTTGCGGCGAATTTAAGGGTTGACCATTGGTGCTTTCACAAATATTCACCAAAAGGAGTTTTAGCTAAATAATCACCAATAATGTGGAAATAAACTGGATAGGATAGGGGGGTAAAACATCATAGCCGCAGCTACAAAAGTTGGTCAGAAAAATCCGTTATGGAAAACGCAGCCTTTAAAACCAAGAGAGAAACATATGCAATATTACAATGCCCCAAATATTGGACAATATCCTGTCTGATATATTGCTAATCGATTAACTGCCAGCTACGCATGTGGTAACCGGTACTTTTTCGCCGCCACACTGACGGGCGAGGAAAGACACAAACAGCATTCCACTATGTGACACTTAAATTCTTGGGCAGCATAAAAAACAAACCACATGAGTCATCTTGCAGAGCGCTGTGCTGTTGTTGTGTGTTTCATAAGAACTATGGGGCATACTGAGGTTCTAAACGGAAAAGAGGTGTCGGCACGTTGCCCGACACACAGAGGGGTTCGGTGGGGGATGGGGGCGTGTACATAAAGAACAGACATGACACCAGAGATGGGCTTCACGTACAAAGCGGACCAAAGTGCCACCTGAGAGGCAAGGAAAGCTGGGATAAGGGAGCAACACAAACCGCACGATAGCACATGTAAGTTCTATTGGCGGGAGAGCTTTTTCCCGTGGCTTTTCATTACCTGGTGGGTTTGGTCTCATTTGTTAGAGTTGGTTTGCCTCGTCAGCAGGATACAGAAGAACTAATGGCCCAGTCTTTTAGGAACACTCCACCTATCATGGCAGGCACCTTTAGCGTTTCACAAGTCCCTGACCCCGACCTGTGCTTATGCAATAAGTGTTAATAGGGATCACAACACAAGTTTAATATGGGTACGACTGCTGATAGTTTGGAATATTCATTTTTTGGTGAATTCCACCTAAATCTAGCATTATAATCCATGCAGTTGAAGGATTGCTCCACTACCGTACATGGGAAATTAATTATCAACACAAACTGAATCATGTTTGTGTGTCAAAAAATAAAGATTGGTGGAAATACCCCATCTGCAATACATTGGTACTACAGCGCTTTGAGTCATGTTGGGGGGGGGGGTTAGGTGTAAGAAACTCAAACCTCTGATCTTCCCTATCCCGGACATCTTGGTGTTTTCCATTTGCAGGATTCATTGTCAGGAGCATCTGGTCCGGGCAGTCCTAATCGCTCTCCATACTCTCTGCCAGGATCCTCAGATTCTCCTTGATACACAGAGGAACTGTGTTGGGTCCTTGTCTCCGTCGTGGATCGTTATGGACCTTTTGATAAACTCCCCCGCAAAACCGTCATTCTTTCACAGCCAGGTCAATATAAAACGCGGAGCGCAGCAGATACAAATCAGATTTAATCTTAGATTTCTATACCGGATGTGTCTCTAAACCTTCTGCCAGGCTGGATTCCGTTTCATTCTTCACGTACGTGGGGGCCGATTGGATGTGCATTGTGATTTGATTTATTGCAAATGCTCGACGTTGGAGTCGATAGTGTCGTGTATGGAGTTTCTTTTCCTCTGTGACCAAAACAAAAGTAGGAATAACACACTTCTAGAAGACAACACAGCATGAGACCAGTTCTCAAACTGGACTGTCTAGAAAAAGACATACATGTCAGGGGCAGTCAGGCATCGGACCCATTGTTTGTAAAGCGAAGCGACTCAAGTTTTCTGCAGTTTCTGCTTTGCTCGGTTTCTGGAAAATTGCTGCCGGGTACATGAAACAGCAAAATTTTAGGTGAATCGTTGGTAAAATAATTACAAACAAATCACCATTCTAAGAAAAAGAATAGATTAACAATCATTGTAAAAACAAAATAACAATTTGATCCTCACACTACTCCCTGGACAGAGGTGATGGATTAGTTAGAGATCGAGCCTGGGCCGATTGGAGAAAATCAAATCTTATGATCTTTGGACAAAACACCGGAATACGATACGGAGGGTTGATGTTTTTGTTATTACTCATCAGTAATGTGGCTATAATGATAAGTGGGTAAAGGCAAATTAATAGAAATCACCTATACCATATACAGTCTTTCACAACCGCTTACATATTCCGTTATCAACGCTATCCAAAGACAATTTTCTATGTGCTATCCGATAGCGACTAACAATTGATATATTGCCCCCGCCCTAGTTGAGAGAAAGCGGCTACCATCTGGTCAAACATACTAGATCTCTATTAGGTTAGTCTTATCGCCCACGTACCGCTGCCAGGATGCTCCTAGCTAGAAAGACAAGCTGTCCTCTCTCCGTCTTGGTTTGTCCTCACCTCTGGGGATTTGAGGGCTATGGTTACTGGGCCCTCAGGTCTCTGCAGGGTAAATCAGACAGCTTAGCTAGACTATCTTCCATCTGAGGGACTATGTTGCCTGGGTCCTCAGGTCTCTGAGGGTAAATCCAGGGGCACTAGTAGCTCTCTGTCCAATCTGAGGACTATGGGTACTGGGCCTCAGGTTCTGCGGGTAAATCCAGACAGCTAGCTAGGACTATTGTCCAATCTGAGGACTATGGTTACATGGTCCTCAGTCTCTGCAGGGGGAATCCAGACTTAGCTAGGGATACGTCCAATTGCGGCCATGGTTACCTGGTCCTCAGGTCTTGAGGGAGAATCACGACCGCTAGGTAAGACTATCTGCCATCTGGGACTATGGTGACATGGTCTCAGGTCTTGCAGGGTAAACTCAAGACAGCTAGCTAGACTATCTGTCCAATCTGAGTTGTCTGTGCTCGTTTTCTCCCATCCTGGAATGCTATGTGGACTAGCCAGACCATCTTCCGCATCGCTGTGGAGGCTGGTTGGCCAATGCGTGACAATACCACCCTACTCTCCTCAGACCCAAGCATGTGGATGAGGTTTTTTGGGAATAGAGTCCCATCTGTTCAACCTGATCATGGTCTATTCGGTGAATCGATTTGGTGCAGGTGATGAACCTCAATGATGTGCTTGTGTGTGCCCGGGGGGGCCCCGGTGGCACTTGAGGTGGATATCCACGGGGGGATATGACAGATCAAGAGGATCGGTGTCTCATCTTACTCCATCTCTCTATCCTGCTCCTCACCGGTCCTCCCAGCTAGGAGGGATCTGGGCGCCCAACAGCTCTCCGTCATATTTAAACACCACGATCCCGGTCGGGGAGCGGGGCAGAACCGCAGCGAGTGGGGAGAGAGACAGAGAGAAACCAGGGATTAGAACATTAAAGGTGACTGTGTTGAAGAGCCTAGCGAGAAAAACCGGATCAATAAGCAAGAGATGGAGTGCAATAGAGAGGAAAGGACAGGCAGCGAGATACATAGAAAAACATTTTATATGAAGTATGAGTGGGTTCAAGAACATGCTATAAAGGGAGTTACACCAAATTCTAAAAACGTGGTGACGCAGAGAATTCACCCTTCTAGTATTTGTTACCTTACCCTCTTACTATATATCAACAGAAAGGAAAGAAATTAAGAGCTACATTGAAGATATTCATCTTAAATTTCCTTGTGAAAAAAGCACAACTGTCAACCCATATATCAGCACGATATCAACTTGAGGTATTGGGAACAAGAAAATTGATATCTGTTCGTCCATATCGTCCATGTTGCGGTTAACTCATATCACGAGATATGTGCTTCTTCACAAGAAAAATCCATATCGTTCAGCATGGTAGTGCTGGGCGGGGGGGGTTCACAGAGGCCCCCCCGATAGGTTGGGCATCGGAATGATTACCTACTTGGGAATCGTTTAGCGGATTTGGTTTCAATCCGGTCATCGCTTCCAACTAATCGGAACAAGTTGTGGTTTCCGTTCGCAGCAGGGCTGGTGTGCTGATCGTGTTGGGGATGTGGAAAAATACAGACCACCGTTGAATCAAATTATAAAACTTTCTTCTATTGTGAAAATAGGCCACTGATGTGACCCGTTTCGACCGCCCCCCCCCCCCCCCCCGCCAGACTCGAAAGGGAACTCTAAGACTCGGGATCAAAGGAAGAGAAGGGGAACTCAGATCAGAAACTGTTCAAATAAAACGGGACCACCCTACTCACGTAACAATGGTATTGCTATTTTAAACCAATATGAGCTTCATTTGCATTTATTGCAATCTATTTACTCCATTAGGACAAATTGAATCATGGCAACCCCCGCCCCCCCGACCGACCAAAGTCTCATAACAGCAAATCTGGGTGGCAGATTACTGTAATACGAACTGCTCTCGCATCTGCAAAAACTGAAAACACACCTGCCAGTATTTATCGTTCAACACACATTAGCAGCCACACGTACAGAGACAAACACACAGACACCACAGACAAACACAACCACACAACCTGTCTTTATCTCTCCAATCTACAGTAAGCCCACCAGCACCTATGTCATTTGTTCAGGGAATCCCACACGTGACTCCTGTGCTTTGAAAGAGGTGGGATTGTTCACCACACACCACAACCACACCACACACACACAAACCACACCACACACCACACAGGTAGTGCGTGTAGGTGTATAACACACTACATATAAAAAAAAAAGAAAAGTTCACACATGTTAGCTCACATTCAAAAAAACTTTGTCGGTTGGGGTGCATATTATTATGCATGCACATAGAACACTACGCTACCACGCTGAGTTCTGAGTGATTTGAGTGTAAGCTCCGGTTGCATGATTATCCCGCTTAAAGCTACTGTGCACATGAGGACTCACTCTCCACTACACACTGCATGGCTTGTTAGTTGGAGCACTGGAGAAAGGTGTATGTGTGTTGTATATTTTGTGATGTGTGGTGTTTGTGTGCTTACATTGTTATAGTGATTATTATAAAGGTGTATGTGTTTAACACTTGATTGTTCACTTTTGTGGCATCTCAAAGATTTATTATTTACATAATGTCTGTGTAAAGGCGCTATTATCTGAAAGGTTGGAAACACACTGGTGATTGAGCCTATGGCCCACGAGGAAGTATTAACTACTTATGTGTTTGCCAGTATATTAGTTCACTGTGAATGCACAACCCAACATGTCCTACTGATGCAGATCCATTCATAAAAGTCTTACTGGTGAACACACGGTTGACTTTTAGAGAAGTATCAAGGGGAGTGCATGTGTTTGTCAGTAACTTGACACGGGCCGCTATCCTTCATCGAAGAAACGGTCATTTTTGGCATTGGTTTGGACAGTCGTTTGGCATATTTCGCGTGAGCAATGGAACCGTAGGAGGCCCATTGAGTGCCTAAGGGGGATTGCAGTTGGACACGGCTTGCAACCTCCCAAATTGTTCCGAAAGCAACCACTATTCACCTGGGTGCCAGACTCTGCGGGTGAGCACCGAAGCACAGATGACAGAGAATATGGAAAGGTGATTGCTGATCTTTATTAAAACAACGATATTTGCTTTTATTCTGGGGACGCAGTATTGAACCACATTTGCCGTGACCAAAATCAACCAGAACTGAAATCTTAAGTATGCGAAAGCGCTCACAGTGCCACATGCATACGTCAGCTTATATCTGCACCAGGTATGGGAGAGTGGGTTGTTGTGTGTGTGCGACTTGCCTTCAGTGTCTGTGTAACCAACATCCCCAGTGACTTTGTGGACAACCGTCATCCCCACCATGAAAGATAACTAAACATCCATCAGGCAGTCTAATGGACGAGACACAAACAAACACACACACACAGATGCGTACACAGGACACCCCCACAGACCCACCACCCCCCCAACACCCAACACTCACCCAACCACCAGAAGCACCAGACAGGCCACAGAAAGACAAACACACACCCACACAACCACACACCACACACACACACACACACACACCCCACACCCACATCACACCCACACACACACACATCACACAACACACATACCCTGTAGTGTACTAGCCATCTCTCCATAGCACTGTGAGAAGGATTGGCGACAACTGTCTGGTTTATGGCATTTCTTAGCCAATCACCCTTATTGGGGCGGAGATCAAGCTCCGGACAGGCCACCGGTGACTATGCCTAAATAGGCTCAGGAAGGAAGTTGTTTGGTGGAAAATGTGAGTTCAGAAGTAGTTTTAGTCGTCAACAGAAAACTCTGATTGGACAGATAGTCTAGTAGCTGATCTGGATTTTCCTGCGAGATTGCGGACAGGTAACCTAGTCCTCAGATTTGGACAGATAGTATAGCTAGCGTATGGATTTACCTGCAGAGATTTGGGAACGGTAATCAAGCCTGATTGGACGATCGTTAGAGCTGTTGAATTTACCCTGCAGAGATCTGAGGACCAGGTAACATAGTCTCAGATTGGACACGAGATAGTTAGGCTAGCTGTCTGCATTTACGCCGGCAGAGATTGAGGACCAGGTAACCAGAGTCCTCAGATTGGGTAGATAGTCTAGTAGCTGTTGGATTACCGGCAGAGATCTGAGGCCAGGAACC
>NC_045744.1:1409141-1410378 GCF_008692095.1 Etheostoma spectabile
TGTGTGTGTGTGTGTGTGTGTGTGTGTGTGTGTGTGTGTCTGTGTGTGTGTCTGTGTACGCAGGTCTGGTGTGTGTGTGTGTTTGTTGTGTGTCCTCGGCCATTAGACTGCTGAGGGAGGGTTGAGTTATCTTTCATGGTGGGATGGAGGTTTCACACAAGTCACTGGGGATGTTGTTACACAGACGTACTGAAGGCAAGTCAGCACACACACACACCTCTCCATACCTGTGCAGGAATATTAATGCTGACGTATGCATGTGTGCACTGTGAGCGCTTTCGCATACTTAAGATTTCAGTTCTGGTTGATTTGGTCACGGCAAATGTGGTTCAATACTGCAGGTCCCAGAATACAAAGCAAACTATCGTTGTTTTAATAAAGAGATCAAGCAATCAGCCTTTTCCATCATTCTCTGTGCATCTGTGCTCCTTGTGCTACACCCTGCAGGAGTCTGCAGACCGCCAAGGTGAAAGTAGTTGTTAGCTTTCTGACAAGTTGGGAGGTGTGCAGCCTGTTGCCTGCAGCCCCTCATCTAGCAGCTCACTGTGGCTGCTCCTAACGGTTCCATTGCTCCCTGCAATATTCCAAACTGATCCTGTCCAAAAATGCCAAAAATGACCGTTTCTGCTGAAGGATAGCGGCCAGTGTCAAGCTTACTGACAAACACATTGCACTCCCTCTGAATACTTCTAAAAGTCAACCTGTGTTTCACCAGTTAAATGCTTTTAATGTGAAGCTGCATCAGTAGGACATGTTGGGTTTGCATTCAGTAACTTAATACTGCAAACACATAAATTATGTAATACTTTCATCAGTGGGCCATAGGCTCAATCACCAGTGTGTTCCAACATTTGGCGATAAATAGCGACTTAACAGACATTTATTTAAATATAAATCTTTGAGATGCCACAAAAGTGAACAATCAAGTGTAAACACATACACGTTTAATAAAATCACTATAACAATGTAAGCACACAAACACACACACACATACATATACACACACATACACCTTTCTCCAGTGCTTCCTAACTAACAAGCCTCCATGCAGTGTGTAGTGGAGAGTTGAGTCCCTCAGGTGCACAGTGCAGCTTTAGCGGGATGAATCATGCAAACCTGAGCTGTACACTCATAAATCACCTCAGACTCAGCGTGGAGCAGTGTGTTCCTATGTGCATGCATAATAATATGCACCCAAACCCGCACAAGTTTTTTTTGAATGTGAATAAATGTGTGC
>NC_045744.1:1410403-1418713 GCF_008692095.1 Etheostoma spectabile
CAAATTTTCTTTTTTTTTTATATGTAGGTGTGTATACACATTCACAGCACTCCGTGTGTGTGTGTGTGTGTGTGTGTGTGTGTGTGTGTGTGTGTGTGTGTGTGGTGTGTGAGAACAATCCCCCTCTTTCAAAGCAGCAGGATCAGTGTGGATTCTGAACAAATGACCAGTAGGTGCTGCTGTGGAGCTTACTGTAGATTGGAGAGAGTAAGACAGGTGGTGGTGTGTGTTGTGTGTGTCTGTGTGTTTTGTCTCTGTACTGTGTGCGCTGCTAATGTGTGTGAAGATAAATACTGCAGGTGTGTTTCAGTTTTTGCAGATGCGAGAGCAGTTCAGTATTACAGTAATCTGCACCCAGCTTGCTGTTATGAGCCTTTGGTCGGTCTGGGGGGGGGGGGTTGCATGACTTCAGATTTGCTAATGTTGAGTAAATAAATTGCAATAAATGCAGAATAGCTCTTGGTTTAAAATAGCAATACCATTGTACGGAGTAGGTTGGGCACGTTTTTCTTTGAAACGTTCTGATTTTGATTCCCATTTTCCTTTTGATCCCTTCCTTTTGATCCCGATTCTTATAGATTCTCCTTTCTGATTCTTGGCGGGGGGGGGGCGTCGAAACGGGTCACATGCCTATTTTCACAAATAAGAAGAAAGTTTTATTTTGATTCAACGGTGGTCTGTAGTGTTCCACATCAGCCACACTAGCAGCACAACCAGCGCCTGGCTGCTACGGAAACCAAAACTTGTGCATATTAAGTTGGGAAGCGATGAACGGATTTGAAACCAAATCCTCTAAACGATTCCAAGTAGGAATCAGTTCTCGATGCCCAATCCTAATCGTGGGGCCTCTGGTGACCCCCCCCCCAGCACTACCAGGGCTGACGATATGGATTTGTTCTTGTGAAGAAGCAACATATCTCTGTGATATGGAGGTTAACCTCAACATAGGGCGATATGGACAGAATCAGATATCACAATGTTCTTGTCCCAATACCTCAATGTTGATATCGTGGCGATATTATAGGGTTGACAGTTGGTGCTTTTTCACAATGAAATTTAAGATGAATAATCTTCAATGTAGATATGTAATTTATTTATTTCATGTTGATATAATGAGTAAGAGGGTAAAGGTAAAAATAATAGAAGGGTGAATTCTCTGGGCGGTCAACCAGCTTTTTAGAAGTTTGGTGTAAACTCCACCTTTAGCATTTCTTGATACACACGTCATAAGTCATATAAAATGTTTTCTATGTATCTCGCTGCCTGTCCTTTCCTCTCTATTGCACTCCCATCTCTTGCTATTGATCCTTTTTTTCTCTCTATGCTCTTCACGTCACCTTTATTTCTAATCCTCTGGTTTCTCTCTGTCTCTCTCCCTCTCGCTGCGGTTCTGCCCCGCTCCTCGTCGCCTTTGATCTTTTGGTTTTAATATGACGGAGAGCTGTGGGAGCCCAGATCCCTTCCAGCTGGGAGGGACCGGGTGAGGGAGCAGGGATAGAGAGATGGAGTGAAGATGAAAGACACCTATCCTCTTGAGGCTGTGCAGTATCCCCCCGGGGAGATATCCACCTCAGGGTGCCACCTGCTGGCACACACACAAGCACATCATTTGATGTTCATCACCTGCTACCAAGATCTAATTACACCTAAAATAGACCTGATCAGGTTGAACAGATGGTAGCTCTATCCCAAACCTCATCCACTGCTTGAGGTATAGGAGAGTAGGGGTGGGGATTAGTCTCGCATTGCCAGACCATCCTCCACAGCGATGCGGAAGATGGTCTGGCTAGTCCACATAGCATTCCAGGATGGGAGAAAAACGAGCAACAGAAAACTCAGATTGGACAGATAGTCTAGCTAGCTGTCTTGATTTACCCTGCAGAGACCTGAGGACACGGGTAAACATAGTCCTCAGATTGGACAGATAGTCTAGCTAGCTGTCTGATTTACCCTGCAGAGACCTGAGGAACAGGTAACCATGTCCCAGATGGACAGATAGTCTAGCTAGCTGTCTGGATTTACCCTGCAGAGACCTGAGGACCAGGTAACCATAGTCTCAGATTGGACAGATAAGTCTAGCTAGCTGTCTGGATTACCCTGCAGAGACACTGAGGACCAGGGAACCATAGTCTCAGATTGGACAGATGTCTAGCTAGCTGTCTGGATTTACCCTGCGAGACCTGAGGACCAGGTAACCATAGTCCTCAGAAATCCACCAGAGGTTAGAACAAACACAGAGACGGAGGATGATGGACATCTGGCGATATTTCTAGCAGTACTGGAGCAATCCTGGCAGCGGTACGTGGTCGATATAGACTAACCTAATAGAGAGCTGATTATGTTGAACAGATGGTAGCCCTTTCTCTAACTAGGGCTGGGCAATATATCAATTTTATGTCGATATCGTGATACACGATTAGAAATTGTCTTTTGGATATCGTTATACTGTAATATGGTATAAGCTGTTTTGAAAGACTGTATTATGGTATAGTGATGTTCTATTATTTGCCTTTACCCACTTAGTCATTATAGCCACATTACTGATGAGTACTAACAAAAAACAGTCAACCCTACAGTATCGATATTAAGGTGTTTTGTCCAAAATATCATAATATTTGATTTTCTCCATATTGCCCAGCTCTATCTCTAACTTAATCCATCACCTGAGGTCCAGGGAAGTAGGTGTGGAGGATCAAATTGTTATTTTGTTTTTACAATGATTGTTAGAATCTATTCTTTTTCTTAGAATGGTGATTTGTTTTTAAATTAATTTTCACCAACGATTCACCTAAATATTTTTCTGTTTCTATGGTAACGCCGGCAGCAATTTCCAGAAAACCGAGCAAAAGCAGAAAATGCAGAAAATCTATGTTACGTTCTTCTTTACAAACAAATGGTCCGAATGCCTGACTGACCTGACATGTGATGTGCTTTTCTTCTAGACAGTCAGTTTGAGAATGGTCTCATGATGTGTTGTCTCTAGAAGTGTGTTATTCTACTTTTGTTTTGGTCACAGAAGGAAAAGAAACTCACAATACCCGACACTATCGACTCCCAATACTTCTAGCATTGCAATAAATACAAATCACAATGCAAATCCAATCGGCACCCACGTATCGTGAAGAATGAAACGGAATCCAGCCTGGCAGGAGAGGTTAGAGACACATCCGGTATAGAAATCAGAGATTAGAATCTGAGTTGGTATAGCTGCTGCGCTCCGCTGGTTTATCATTAGACACTGGCTGGTGAAAGGAGATGAACGTGTTTTGAGGGGGAGTTTATCAAAAGGTCCATAAAACGATCCACGACGGAGACGAAGGACGACAACAGCAGGTGTCAGCTGTTATCAGAGGAGAATCGGAGGATCTGGCAGAGGAGGGATAGAGCTGATTAGGACGGCCCGCTGTGCTCCTGACAATGAAATCCTGCAAATGGAAAACAGTCAAATATGTCCCTGGATATGGGAAAGATCAGAGGTTTGAGTTTCTTAACACCTGAAACCCCCCCCCCAACATGGACTCAAAGCTCTGGAGTACCAGATGGTTTGCAGATGGGGTGATGTTAAAACAAATCTTTTATTTTTGACACACAAGACATGATTCATTTTGTGTGATAATTAATTTCCCATGTACTGTATTTGGATCATCCTTCAACTTGCATTGATTATAATGCTAGATTTAGGTGGAATTTCACAAAAAAAATGATATTTCCAAAACTATCAGCAGTCAGGACCCATATTAAACTTGTGTTGTGATCACTATTAAACTTATTGCATAATGCACAGTGGTCGGGGGTCAGGGACGTTGTGAAACGCTAAAGGTGCCTGCACATGATAGGTGGAGTTTCATAAAAGACTGGGCCAGTAGTTCTTCTGTTATCCTGCTGACAGGCAAACCAACCTCTAACAAATAGACAAACCCCACCCAGGTAATGAGAAAGCCACTGCTGGGAAAAATGCTCTCCTGCAAAATGAGAACTTACATGTGCGTGCGTGCGTGTTTGTGTTGCGACCGTTATCCACAGCTTCCTTCCTCTCAGAGGGGCACTTTGGTCGGCTTTGTACGTTGAAGCCCATCTCGGGTGTCATGTCTGTGCTTTATGTAACAAGCCCCCCATCCCCCCCCGAACCCCTCTGTGTTCAGGGCATACGTTGACTACACCTCTCCGTTTAGACCTACAGTATGGGCCCCATAGTTCTGATGAAAACACACAACAACAGGCACAGCGCTCTGCAAAGATGACTCATGTGTTTTGTTTTATGCTTCCCAGAATTTAAGTGTCACATAGTTCGGGAAATGCTGTTTGTGTCTTTGCCTTCGCCCGTCAGTGTGGCGGCGAAAGAAGTACCAGGTTACCACAGTGAAGTACAGCTGGGCAGTAGATCGATAGGCAATATATCAGACAGGATATTGTCCAATATTTTGGGTATTGTAATATTGCATGAGTGTTGTCTTCTCTTGGTTTTAAAGGCTGCGTTACAGTAAAGGGATTTTCTGACCAGACTTTTGTAGCTGCTCTATGATTTGTTTTTACCCACCTAGTCTATCCTAGTTTATCCACATTATTGGTGATTATTTATCTAAAATCTCATTTTGTGAATATTTTGTGAAAGCACCAATTGTCAACCCTTAAATTTCGCCGCAATATTGATATTAAGGTAAAAAATATAGTAATATTTGATTTTCTCTTTATCGGCCAGCCCTACAGTGAAGTAATTAGAGTCACTATCTCCATCTTTCTAGTTCAGACAGCTCTGGGATGGATTTGTGATGCCTGCTTTGTTTGGCTGGTATTGATATGCTTATTAAACTATAGAAATCACAACGACACATCCCACATCCAACACCTCTGTCTGCAGGGGGCTGTGGGGAAATGTTTCCACTTACCCCGCTAGAGATAAACCAACACTGTAAACGTTTAAGGATTTAACCGTTACAAAAAGCTCCACATCCTCCTCTCACTTCCTTTTTTTAAGATATTGAGTGTGTGCGTACATGCACGTGTTTGTTTGTTTGTGTGTGTGTGTTGGACCTACTGTACATGGCCATTAAGACTTGTTTTGGTGCTTATGCTTACAATGTAACAGTGTTTTTATTCAGCATGCATGTTTCATGCTTCTTGACTTTTTTTTTTTTTAGTGTCAATCTCAAAGATTTATGTTTAAATAAATGTCAGTTAAGTCACTTTCTATCGCCGAATGTTGGAACAGACTGGTGATTGAGCCTATGGCCCACTGATGAAAGTATTACATAATTTATGTGTTTGCAGTATTCTGGGTGCCTGTGGCAACGTTCCCAAAAATAATGCTGTATTAAGTCACTGTGAATGCAAACCCAACGTTTCCATGCGGGATGGCAGTAGCTCAGTCCATAGGAAGTTGGGTTGGGAACCAGAGGGTCGCTGTTCGGACCAAAGTACGGAGTGTGCGCTGGTAGCTGTTGTGGTGCCTGTACACCTCTGTGAGCAAGGCCCCAGACCCCCTCAGCCGCTCAGCACTGGCAGCCCACTCACTCTGACATCCCTGCATTAGTGCAAATAGGACCTGAGCATGTGTGTATTTCAGGTCTACAACAGAGTGTTATTGTAATTTCCCCATAGGAATCAATGAGTATACATTTAAAATTTCCTACTGATGCAGCTGTGTGTGTGTGTGTGTGTGTGTGTGTGTGTGTGTGTGTGTGTGTGTGTGTGTGTGTGTGTGTGTGTGTGTGTGTGTGTGTGTGTGTGTGTGTGTGTGTGTGTGTGTGTGTGTGTGTGTGTGTGTGTGTGTGTGTGTGTGTGTGTGTGTGTGTGTGTGTGTGTGTGTGTGTGTGTGTGTGTGTGTGTGTGTGTGTGTGTGTGTGTGTGTGTGTGTGTGTGTGTGTGTGTGTGTGTCTGACACATATGGGTTACTTATGGTATAAGCACACACAAAGCAAACTCACCTCTCCCTCCCTCCTCCTTTCCATCTGACTGACACCACACACACTGTCCTGTCCTCACACACTCTCCCTCCACCTGTTTCATGTTTGACATTGTCAGGAGAGCCAACTCCAGGTAATTGTGTCAGTGTGTGTTGGATTCAGGCCTACAACAACGTTCAGCCCAACTCTGGCTGATTACTGTCTAAATAAATCATCGGCTGCCAGACGGCCTCAGAGGGCCGGGTAGGGGATTTTCTGTCTCATAAGAAGTTTAGAGGCTTTGAATCAAAATTGTCCAACCAAATAATATAGATATCCTCGCTGTCGGGTCAAAACATACAGGGCCCCATCTTGCAAAGCCCTAATGTCTTTGATATTATAAGACCAATGCAGTTAATTTCCCGTCCAGCGCCCACGTCGTATCACTAAGTACAGCCCTTTTGAACCATGCGCCCGGCACACCGGCCCTTTATCTCCGCCATCAAACTATCGAAAGTGGATTTGGACGCATGCTAAATGCACCTGCACCAGACGCTTCACGCAGTGCGCTCAGATCGGTAAAATAGGGCCCTGTTAGCCCACAATATATGTTTTTTAGAAAACGAAAAAAAGCTAATTAGAAAACATTTCATTGAGCCATTTTCACAAATGAAATCGGACCAACTCACCTCGTCACTGTTCAAATATTTGCAAAACCCACAGACAGACGTTAAGAGCAAACAGTAGCATTGGTTTATGGGAAAACTTTAAGTGATGAAATATGCAAATATGAGAGTTCTGCTCAACAGCAACAATACGTCAGATGCAATCTTTTAGGGAAAAAAAACTTTTTAGCCTCTGTGAAATATATATATAGTATGGTTTGTTAAAGTGAATGAAAATGAACAGACGCCAACATTTTCTGCTTCTTTTTTTTGCTCTGCCAACCTCAGTGAATCCCCTCAGGTTGCCATCTGAGAGTTTTGCTCGTGTCATTCGTCATCCTTTTATCGCTTTGTCATGGCCTTCTGGTCCTCTGTGTAATGTGTCTCTGTCTGTCTCGCTGTCTGCCTCATGTCATTCTCTTTGAGTCAGTCTCTCTCTCTCTCTCTCTCTCTCTCTCTATCCTTCCTCTTTTCTCTCTGGTCTTTCATTTCTCTGTCCCATCACTCACTTCATCTCTCCTGCGCTCTCTGGAGAAATTGTTGCAGATACACTAATCTGAGTACTTTTTGGGCCTAGAATATATATTCATTACATATCGAAAAGGAATCCAGCTTCTTGCCCTTCTTCAGTGTGCTGAATCACACAAACCTTTACAAGCATCAGTCACACCTTCTGCAATTCTATTTCCAGTGACACTGACTAAGCTCTCCGGGGACGTCAACCTAAAATGTGAGTTTTGAAAATGGCTCTGATTCCTGATGAGCCTCCATTGTCTATTATTTCTGAGGCAATTGTGCTGCATATTTCCCCGTGGTGGTGGAGGTGGTACCCCTCCACAAACCCCATCTGCTTTGATTGAATTGGATTGCAGAAATTGCTGTTGAATTAAGTGGATCGCTACAGCAGCGCCGTGGTAATTTACGAAGTGCTGGAAGTCTCATTTTGTTCCCGCTGTTATTGCTACTGCCTCTGGTAGTTTGGGGGTATACACAGACGCAGCCCTGCACATACAGTGTGTGTGTGTGTGTGTGTGTGTGTGTGTGTGTGTGTGTGTGTGTGTGTGTGTGTGTGGCGTCAATCTGTGGGGGGGAAAAAGTTTCTTCAGGTCTGGATAATAGCTCCTGAACTTTATTGGGCCAAGCATGACTAAAGGCCAGCGGTATGTGGACATTAAACATCAATTTAAATCCCTAAAGAGTAAATCTCATCAGAGTCAGTGAGCCAATAAGCATGCAGCATGCTTTTACTAAGATCTAAAAATCTCTGTGATTGGCTGAGAGAGACACCATGGATTTCAAACAACCAAAGTGGCATTTGGTCAAGGCAGCGTTTTTAAAATACAATTGGTATCTAAAAAGTACAGTATCTTTTAGGGACCGGTAACAAAGTCATGATATGGTATATTGGTACAGTACATTATATGTCATTTAGCTGGCGCTTTTATCCAAAGCGACTTAGAATTGCTATGTAACAGAGGTTGCACACCTCTGGAGCAACTAGGGGTTAAGTGTCTTGCTCCGGGACACATTGGTTGATGTATTGAAATGGGAATCGAACCCCGGTCTCCCACACCAAAGGCATGTGTTATGTCCACTGCTCCACCACCTAAAAAGGAGTTGAGAAAATGACATGGGCTTACATTAGTAGACAGCAATGCACATAGATAGTAAATTCTCTACTAAAGTTACATACATCCGGACACAAGCCTTACCTTCTACCACAAAACCAAACACAGAATACACAGAAACATGCAGGATTCCCC
>NC_045744.1:1418723-1420907 GCF_008692095.1 Etheostoma spectabile
CCCAACCAGCAGCCGGCATGATGTAAACTCAGATAGCGTCCTCTCTGTTCGATGAGTCCTCCAGTTATTGACGATGCCGTGGGCCCGTCTGGATCCCATTAACAAATTGTCTTCAAAGGAGACTAATTGAATTAGCGCGGGGATCTGTAATTGAAAGTTTGCTTTGAATGATGCATTGTGGTCTCGCGCGCAGCCAAGTGTCAGCATTTATCAAGCGTCTCTGTGCCGTGACAGATGGGACTCTGTTGTGCTCTGCAGCTTCAACGTTATCAGGAGCGTCGGGTTTATTTCATCCCAAGAAATGCCTCATCTAAAACTTCTGAAACCACTAGACCAATGTGTCAGTAGTAAAATGATATTCTCTGTGGGTTGGCATTTTCAATGTCTGTAGGTTCTGCCGCCCCAATGAGGAATTCAAAGTAACAACAACATTGTCGGTGCATCCACATGATACAAGTCTTCATGTGTCCCCTCAGCCTGACCTCTTACACCAGCATCAGGGTGGCAGAGTCTCTGACCTCAGGGACTGACCCAGGAAGTCAGACGTAGGTTATGTGGAGTGATGTTCGACCATGACTTCCCCTCACACAGCCAAATATGTAGAATAAAGCTTCTGAGTTCCTTCAGTGAGTGTTTGGGTAAAAAGAAGAAGATCTGCCGTGTGCGCGCGTGTGTGTGTGTGTGTGTGTGCGCGCGTGCGTGTGTGTGGATAGCACTTGAGCAGATTTTCTGTTATCTCCTCTTCCTAAAAGGAGTCGCAGACCCACTGGCCCAGAAGCTATTTGTAGGTTTTTATTTCTTTTCACTGTTTTTACATTAAAATCTGTGTCCTGCTCTTTTTTTCTAAAGTAAATCCAAGTTCTTGTGTTTTTGTGTAATTTTGGTGGTTTCAATCATCAATATATTGTTGTACAATGCCCTGAAATAGTGGCGTCCCAGAATCGAATGCACTTTTATTGGAAGCTAAGAGTTTTTAATGTTTATCTACTTTATCTAATTAATTTCAAGCACCTAAAACAATTGGTACAAAAAACAATTTGTACAACACAATGTGAGTTCAAGTTTGTCTTCAAAAGAGATATGAGAAATTTCAAAAACACACACACACACACTCCTTCCCACATTTAAAAACATCAACATTCAGCTTTAGCGCCAAATTATCTCTACACATTGCTCTGGAAAAACATTGGACCTCACTATACGGAACATTTTTATATGAAACATATTGGGATCAGTTATGTGTAAATACCTTAAAATGTGGATTTGAAGAAGATCTATAAAAATGCCCTTAGACCTGGTTAATATAGCAGTCCTGCAGACAGAGCATCCCTGGCTGTGTGTCTGGATCAGTTTGTATGTGACACAGTGGTCAAAGTGGCAGGAAAGTGGAGTGGGCAGCACTTCATTAAAGTGCAGCATTACTCCACTCTCTGTCTCTCCCATAGATACACACACACACACATACACACATACATACACACAAGGCGCAGACCACTTCATTTAGTCTCCGAGATAGAAAGGACAGGCCCCAATGGATTCTCCCATTAATCTTTAATGAGCCCCCGGGCCAGCCTCTCCTTCTCCACATCCAGGAAACAAACAATGACTCGGCTATAAAACAAACGGCCGCTCGTCCTCCTACCTGCCCGTCTGCCGGCTAGCCATTAACCCTCAGACTCCGCATGAATTATGAATGTGGCGATCTCTCTCCGTGCTCGGCCGGCCCACTCCCTGCGACGGGAATGGGCGGCGTCTTGATGGTGGGGCTGGGAAAGTGTGGCGAAGCCTTTCTGAGTGTCTCCTTCTGGACTTGTGGAGGGGGAAGTTGAAGTAAAAGCCGACTGGTCCATGTGTCAATCAGACAGCTCAGCTCTACGCCAGTTGTTGCTAATGGCTGGTATGAAGCTAGTATGATTTTCTTCACAGCTGACACCACGTTGTATTTCATTATGTTATATAATATTCTTCTCATGTGGGGAAACTACTTAGTACATAGAATTTGAAAAAAACATCAAAAGGAGCAGCAAAGACAAATGGAAACCGTAAGCACGGGCCACGGGGACGTTTTCATTTCCAGGATTGTTGCTCTGTTGCCGCTAGAAATTCCGCCAGATGTCCTTCTTTTCGATGAGGATGTCCGTCCTCTTCCGCTTTCTTTGTGTAATTCTAACCTGCGGCTGATTT
>NC_045744.1:1420917-1429941 GCF_008692095.1 Etheostoma spectabile
GACTATGGTTACCTGGTCCTCAGGTCTCTGTTTACTTACGCTCTACGTTTTTTTGTATTGTTCCACATTGTGGAATTTCCACATGTGTATTTTCCACACGAACGGACTAGTGGACAGAGACTCTGCAGGGTAAATCCAGACAGCTAGATAGACTATCTGTCCAATCTGAGGACTCTGGTTACCTGGTCCTCAGGTCTCTGCAGGGTTCAATCCAGACAGTAGATGAGACTATCTGTCCAATCTGAGGACTAGGTTACCTGGTTAGGTCTCTGCGGGGTAAATCAGACAGCTAGCTAGACATCTGTCCAATCTGAGGACTATGGTTACCTGGTCCTCAGATCTCTGCAGGGTAAATCCAGACAGCTAGCTGATACTTGTCAATCTGAGGACTATGGTTACCTGGTCCTCAGGTCTCTGCAGGTGTAATCCAGACAGCTGCTAGACTATCTGTCCAATCTGAGGACTATGGTTACCTGGCCTCAGACTCTGCGGGTAACAGAACAGCTAGCTAGACTATCTGTCCAATCTGAGGACTATGGTTTGGTCCTAGGTCTCGAGGGTAATCCAGACAGCTAGCTAGACTACTGTCCAACTGAGGACTATGGTTACCTGGTCCTCAGGATCTCTGAGGTTTGTGTAATCCAGACAGCTAGCTAGGACTATCTGTCCAATCTGAGGACTATGGTTACCTGGTCCTCAGATCTCTGCAGGGCTGTGGAGGAAGGTCTGGCAGTGCGAGACTATCTTGTAAACATAACCAACAATTTAAACACCAGACAATGGTACATCATAGCATGAATAAATCATAGTCTGTCCACCAGAGGACCCTCTACAATGTCCCTGTTGGACACTTTGATTTTTTTTTTTTGTGTTTTTGTTTAAAGGACTTCAAGTTTCATATCTTAAGTTTGTATTTTTATACATTTCATTTACTCATAAATAGCTACAAATAACTAATGTTAGGGACATCTGTTTGTATTGTTACATGTTTCTGGATATATTTGATCAAATGTACATTGTCCCATATATTGGAGGATTTTTAAATCACCAAATATTTGTATCTATCGGCCTTAAACATCCTTTATTAGTCTATTACGTTCATCTGTCTTTGGACAAAAGCAACAGCGTGTGTGGGCAATTGAGAAAAAACAAACCACTGCATTAGATGGAGGCTGTAGATGTTTTCTCATTGGCCTGTTGTAATTAAATAGTTCCAGGATTGATTGGGTGTATTGACCCATGGCAGCCACTATAAATTAATAAACCGTATAATGATGTCCAGACGTTCTTTACCGCACGCACCCTTTCTACTTCGGATTGTGTCTCGCTTTGTTTCTCTAATTTGACTTCCACATCCGCCACTTGATTCACCTCTCTGCTTTATTGTCTTTCCCGCACACACACACACACACACACACACACACACACACACACACACACACACAGCGGCCTCTCGTGGCAACTATCAACGCCATCACTAACAGGGACGTTGTAGAGGTCCTCTAGTGGACAGACTAGCAACGCCATCACTAACAGGGACGTTGTAGAGCGCTCTATGGGACAGACTATGCAACGCCATCATAACAGGGACGTTGTAAGCGTCCCTAGTGGACCAGACTATGCAACGCCATCACTAACGGGACGTTGTATAGCGTCCTCTGGGGACAGACTATGCAACGCCACACTAACAGGGACGTTGTAGAGCGTCCTCTGGTGGACAGCACCACGCCATCACTAACAGGACGTTGTAGAGTGTCCTCTAGTGGACAGACTATGCAACGCCATCACTAACAGGGACGTTGTAGAGCTTCCTCTGGTGGACAGACTTGCAACGCCATCACTAACAGGGACTTTGTAGAGCGTCCTCTGTGACAGACTATGCAACGCCATCACTAACAGGGACGTTGTAGACGTCCTCTGGTGGACAGACTATGCAACGCCATCACAACAGGCGTTGGAGCGTCCTCTGGTGACAGACTATGCAACGCCATCACTAACAGGGACTTTGTAGAGCGTCCTCTGGTGGACAGACTATGCACCACCACACTACACGGGACTTTGTAGAGCGTCCTCTGTGGACAGACTATGCAACACGCTGACACACTAACATGGTTAAGGGTGTTCTTTTCCGGGTTTTTTTTTTTTTTTTTATTTTGTTATCTGCCTATAAGCTGAGATTGAGATGGGGAAATGCCTAATACCGACTGTAAAATCGGCCTCTGATATGTCCGTCCGTCTCTACTGGGGTAGGTCTCCACCCATCCACTTGTCTTGGCTTCTCCGCTCAGCACTCGGGCTACTTGTTAGCTGCTGAAAGGACTGGGCGTGGGGGCCGGGGAGGTTCTGACGGTATGATAACCTTCGCCGTCTCACTCTTCTTCTTCTCGCCTGTCTGCTTTCTTCCAGGAGGACGAGACCAGAGAAGAAGAAACGGCAGGATCGAGCCGGTTGGCCGAGCCGACTCGTCATGGACCACAACCCTGTCAGGTCACTAAGTAAGTCCTTCAGTCCTGGTCAGCCCCCCCCCCCCCCCCCCCCCCCTTCCTGCCTCTCTGTACCCCCCATCCTCTGGTACCCAGTACCTGCTGATCACATTGCTGAACATTAGACCACATTTATTACCAAAATGTATACCACCATTGGGAAAGTAACACCAAACCAGGGCTGGGTAATCATTCAGTATGATCAATAGGATGACATCATATATCGTGTATCAATAACGTCAAAAAAGAAAATCTGTCGTGAACATTTTGAGGGATCTGATTTAAAGAATTGCAGATTTGTTTTTAGCGTGACCTAGAGTTTTTGTGATATACAAGAATCAAACTAAAAAAAGGTAGCCGTTGTTGTTTAGCTCTCCTTCATCTCGCCATTCAAAAAATCGACGCCGCATGCGGGTGAGCGGACTCCTTAGGAGGAATGTCATCTTAAGATGCTTCTTTCTCAACTGCAAGGTCAAAATTGTTTTTCACGAACGACAAACAACTAATTCTCCGTGTATTTATATGGAACCAAGCTTCAGGAGCTTTCTTTCTTTACTCTCCTCCCTGTTGTGTTCGCAAGATCGATTCTTTTCGACTGTTAGATGGCCCGGAAAAACCAGAGCTAAGTCCAGTATGCTGGGCAGTATTGAAAACATCAAATATCACAATATGTTTGACCAAATACCTCGATAATATGTGTTTACCTGTTGGTGCTTTCAAAAAATATTTTACACAAGGAGATTTGATAAGTAATCATCAGTAATGTGGATATTATGACTAAAGGGTAAAGCAAATATAGAACAGTTACACCAGTCTGGTAAGTAAGAAAATTATATCACTTTACTGTAACGCAGCCTTTAAAACCAGGAATGACAACACTTATGTCATATTACGATATCCAAAATCGAGACGATATTCTCATATCACGATATTGATATAGCTCTAATCTAAAGTGAGATGTTGAAGGTCTTTTTACTGAACTCTGCGTGTAACATGTTCTCAGGGTTGAGTTGATGTGGGAGCCGCCGTGATAGTATAGTATACAGTACAGTTATATAGAGCTAGGAAAAAAAAAATATAGTTATCTCTATATTTATTACTTGAAACTGTTTTCCACATTACTGTGATTACTTATCTAAAATCTCACTGTGTGAGAGCTCTACAAATATCGCCGCAATATGACATCAATGCAATTGGTCAAGAGTATCGTGATATCTGATCTTCTCTCCACATCGCCCAGCCCCTACGCCTGGCACCACTGAACATTGAATGATTCATATTTGTGCATGTTTTTTATTGACATTTCTTGATGACTGCTTTTCTCAAATGGATAGAGTTTTGAAAGGAAACCTGGTGTGTGTTTGTGTGTGTGTGTGTGTGTGTGGTGTGTGTGTGTGTGTGTTGTGGTGTGTGGGTGTGTGTGTGTGTGTTTTTTGGTGCCGCCATGCTTGTGTAACGCTAAAATTAATTTCTGTGTTATACGACTCGGTCCTCTTCCGTACTTGGCCATCATTGCATCCAGCTGACTCATGCCCAGACCCTGAGGTCTGCCCAGATCTCTCATTAATAAAAAAAAAATAAGATGAACTTTGTCTGTTCACACAGACAACATTATCACCGTTACTCCAATCCATCAACAGATAACATTAAAACACAAAAAACATCTGGATGTCACCCAACAAACATCTGACACACCTTCTGTCTCTCACAACACACACACACACACACACAGACACAGCACAATTATAACCAGTAGGAAGATGATGGCCAAATCTATCTATGAAAAACCAGAATGCTCCCTTGTCTGAAATTAGATGTTGCCTTCCAAGGTACCTGGTAAATCCCCTCTCTCCTCCCTCTCTCTACATGATGCTGTACTTTAAGGTAGACCAGCAGCTTCATGTACTGTAATCCAGTTTTGTTTTTAGAAAAATCTCATTTCAACCCTGCTTCCTGATTTACATAATTCCTCTTTTGGGGGAGCGAAGTGATCCTGGTCTCGCCATCGAGCTCTCCCACGCACTAACCCATTCAGCTCCTCTTATTACAACTGTGTTTTGTTTTGTTATTTTTGCTCCGTTGCATGCTTCCAGTTTAATATGCAGGTATGGTATTGTTTTTTTTCCTATGATTTCCCAGAGACTCTCCCCGCCTCTTAGTTGTCAACAAGGGGCCCATTTCCCCCGAGCTAATCATAGTCTTGTGTCAAAGCTGGAGGCAGATTAGATCTGGCATCTTGTAAAATGGGCCTGTTTAGACGTGGTACAGCCACACAGACTGACAGGTGAAGATGCTGCCTCGCAAAATGCAAATAGCTGTGACTGTTTTGTGCTTTTAAAGGGTCACAAGGATGTCATCAGCATATCCATCCACGCATAATGCAATAAATGATATACAGCCTAGGGCTTCATCGGAAATCCATCCGGCTGTGTAAAGTAGGTAAAAGTAGATTCCTTTTTCCCTCCCTTTCAGTATTAAATCATTTGTTTTTCAACTAAGCCTGCAGTTTGCACATTTAACCCTTGTGTGGTCTTCCTCACCATTAGCTTGTTGTAAAAACATGCCTCCCTCCAGCTTCAATTTTTTCAATTCTATAACATTGAACAAAACCCCAAATTAAATAAAAGTCATTAATTTTACCTACGAAGAACGATGTACTTTGTACCATAGACTGTTAATATTAATGCACAAAGCATCTGGTTTGGCGACGTGCTGCAAATGTGAAAGTGCCTTAAAGCTGCATTCTACTCTGATATCCTGAAGGGGGGGGGGGGGACACGTGCGGCTTGCAAAGGAGTCGGTTTCTGTAGAAGACTGTGAGAAAGTGACCCCTTCTCTCTTGATTTATTACCTCAGTAAACATTTTCATAATGAGTTCTGGTCTCAATCGCTAGTTTGAAGTCTTCTGTAACACAGAGTGATGTTCATTTTTGATTCGTGGTCTTGTTGATTATTAAAAATCGTGATAAAACAGGGTGTTTTTAGGGCACGACTCCTAGCAATCTCGGACAAACCAATGGTCACACATCTCGTGTCCTTAATATACAGTCTATTGGGATATACATCCATGCTAATTCTAGGCATTTTATTGAAAGAAAACCATATTTCTGCTATAAAGAACTTTGGAAATGGGTCAGTTTGTACCGGGGACCACACCAGGTTAATCAGATCAGACCAAGCACTGACCCTCCCTGCATTTACCTCTCAACATGTGCAAAGCTGCAAGTCAAAGTGTTTAACCGTCAAAATTTGACTTGTTTTCTGTCTGAGTTGGCTGTGATTGGCTCGCTGAATCGCTGCGCCGTGGCAAAAAATAAAGATGTGATACAAAGCTCCACGCATCTTCGTCTAGCTTCTCATCAGGTAACCGCGGTTTTAAAAAGACTTTTAAGAATTTTATGCGTCCAATTAACACACTTATTCTGTGGTGGTCCCGGTGTATTTCTTCCTTTTGACAGTCCAAATTAATTTGATGTATTTGTACGGATTATTGGTTACACTTTACTTGAAGGTATCTACATAAGGGGACATGACGCTGTCAAACGTGTCATAAACATTAAACAGTCCATAACGTTTATGAATCTCACTTCTTTAAGTGTCATTGGAGGGTTCATGTGTCATGTAATTCTAGGCAGACCTTCTATTAATGTCACAAAATTATTAATATTATTAGGGGTGTGCAAAGAAATCTATCAAATTCGTATTACATGCATGGAAAAGTAACTACATTTCCCTACTGTGAATGTTTTTTTGAATCGAGAATTGTTTTTTTAATCAATGAAATCGGAGCCTAAAAATCGGATGAACATTGTGACATTTTCTGAATCGTACACCCCTATTATTATTATTATTACGCTACCCCTAAGTAGTATTATTAGCCGATTTTTTTTCAATTTGAATAAATTTATCCTTTTTGCATGTATTTTGTAACTGCATTTCGTTTATTTTATGTCGTGAATAGGTCTCACATTTCATTCACAAAGGTCTTCAAAGAGTCTTAAATCGACTTGTGTACCTGCAGAAACCCCGTCCCACACCAAGCGTGTCCGTTTCAACGCGTGTTTCCGTGGCGCGTTTTCAGCTGCTTCCATCTCCACATCTAAGAACCGTATTATACTTTGTAGGTACGGGTCAGGCACTACATCAGAGGATGGTATTTGTTCCCCTCCCTAAAGATAAATATGCGCGTCTCCAATCAAGCTGCATCCCTTCAGCTGCAACATTCAGTTCCCAGGTTCACTGTGATGGTGACTCGGGTCTTAACCTGTGTGTGAGGATTCTCTGAGTGGTTCTTGTTATCCCTTACTGTGTTTGATTTATTTTTTGTGTGTTGTCTCCTCCAACACCTCTTCGCTTTCAGTTAATTTTATGTGAACTCCCTCTGTCATCGTCTCATTTCTTTCACCATCATCTCATTTCTTGTTTTTGTTTTTTTTCCCCACATGGTGTCTCTCCTCTCCTCTCCTCTCCCTCCTCTCCTCTCCAACCCCATCCACCCTGGTCCCTCTCCTCCATCCTTCCATCACCTTCTCCCAGAGACATCAGTCAACTGGTGGAGTGTCAAATCAACGACGGTGGGCCCCTGGGAATCCACGTGGTGCCTTTCAGTGGCAGGGACCGCAGTAAAACTCAGAGCAGAGCCACGGTGCTGCTCAGGCTATGAAGGAGTGAAGGAGAGAGCACACAGAAACAGTGGCCACGGGGCCTTGAAACCTCTAGTGGTCAAACACATGTCTCAATGAACAACGTAAACCCTATCGACTTTCTTTAATCTTTTCGTCTTTAAGTCTAGAGACAGGTTGCTGTACTATTCTAGTTAACATACACACATAATGTGTGATGTGCGCTATAATACCATCCCTGTTTTCTCTATTCAGTCTCTACATGTACATTTCTGTATGTTCCAGCGTGTTAGACTAGAGAAAGGTTAGTTTTGCTACCATTTGATTTTTTGTGCTGTTTTGTACACCATTTAAGAAAATTAGCTCATTTTAGACAATTGTAGACTTTGAGAAAAGAATTTGCTTTTGGTTGCATTGTGGTTTCTTGTTACAATTTTAATACTTTGGCTTTTTGAGGTTTTTAAAAAACTGAACAGAAGTGTGCGCATCACCCACAAAAGACACACACATTTGGACATTCCTCCACACACACCACAACACACACACGCGCACACCACGCACGCACGCACACCACGCCGCAGGTTTGCATAGTCCGCCATCATGAAGCCCATTGCCAGTTTACTGTCATCAATCATGCTTGTTTAGGGTTTGCAGGTGACTGTCATATTTCTCTCTGGCCGCTGTCCATCACTTTACAGGTACAAAGATATACGTTGAGCATTGCACACACACACACACACACCACACACACACACACACACACACAAAGAGACTCCAGATACAGTATTAGGGACCACTAAGGTCTATATAAATGATACAGTATTAGAGTATAAGTTCCTCTTCCTTAATATGTTTAATTTGTTGTATCTGTGTATATGCAGACACATTGGACCTAAGAAAGAACATTTAGGTGTCAACACTTTCTTTTTAACATGGTCCCGAGATGTAAAAAAACAAACATGACAGACAAAAACTTCAAACCTGAAACAAAACTTTTCTTGGTAACGACTGAGTAAACTCCCAACGTACCATGGATGCGTCGGGACCTAGGAAAGTATCTTTGTTGTCGGCGTTAAAACGTCGCTGACAATTGATTAGGAAAACAACTACCCGCTTCACACATCTGCATCTCTCATCTCTGCCTGCCAGAGAAAGCTGCCAGGGAGACTTGTTGTCCTTCTGTTTCCATGGTGACAGTCTGCACTTTAAGCTGCCGAGTGCGACTTCTAAACTGAAAGACGGCAGTCAGAAGTCCTTGCACACGGCTTCTCACACATGTTCACACTCACACGCTGCCCTGTAGCTGTACGTCCTCCAGACACCCAAAGTGTCATGGCAACCGTACGGCAGCCACGGTAACGGCAGGCTCATTTTCATACTGATGAGGGATGCTCGCGCTGCTGCTGCTGTTCTCTCTCTCCTCTCCGGTGTCGCCCTGAAATTTTAATGACCGTCTTCCTGTGCTTCTCTATTGCCTCCTCTTTGCTCTGTGTCTCATGTCTGAATCCGCGTGTGCGTTTGTGTGGACGCATCAGAAGTCTCAGCTGCAGTGTTCAGAGCAAGCGTCCACAGTCGATACAAGAGAACAAAGGCATGTGTCAATTTTGAATAAAGAATCCTTTCTAAAGGGCGTGTGTTTTTTAAAGATTATTTTTTTGAGCATTTTAGGTCTTTATTTGACAGGACAGCTGAAGACATGAAGGGGGGGGGATGACATGCAACAAAAGGCCGCAGGTTGAAGTCGAACCCAGTGCTTCAAGTAAACCTCTATATATGGGTATGGGTATCCGGGCGCCCAGGGCGTGTGTTTTTAACACCTGTGGAATAGAGCCCAACCGATAAAGGATTTTTAAGGCTGATTGATTTTAAAATCTGACATTCCGATATTTTGGACATTGTATGTATATATATATATATAT
>NC_045744.1:1429951-1442544 GCF_008692095.1 Etheostoma spectabile
ATATATATATATATATTAAATCCAGAAATGCATAACAGTTTCCCTAATATTGTTAGTTATTTGTAGTTCTTTACGAGGCCTCACTAAAATATTATTATAATGCTGTTTAATAATAACTATTCTTTGTTTCATTGTATAACAGAACAGAGGAACATCAAAATATAATAACGTTCTGATACATAAAATGTATAAAAATACAAACTTAAGAAATTAAACTTAAAGTCCTTTAAACAAAAACACACTAAATGTCCAACAGGGACAATGTAGAGCGTCCTCTGGTGGACAGACAACACCATCACTAACAGGGACGTTGTAGAGCGTCCTCTAGTGGACAGACTATGCAACGCCATCACTACAGGGACGTTGTAGAGCGTCCTCTAGTGGACGACTATCAACCGCCATCACTACAGGACGTTGTAGAGCGTCCTCTAGTGGACGACTATGCAACGCCATCACTAACAGGGACGTTGTATAGCTCCTCTGGTGGACAGACTATGCAACGCCAACACTAACAGGACGTTGTAGAGCGTCCTCTGGTGGACAGACAACGCCATCACTAACAGCGTTGTAGATTGTCCTCTAGTGGACAGACTATGCAACGCCATCACTAACAGGGACGTTGTAGAGCGTCCTCTGGTGGACAGACTATGCAACGCATCACTAACAGGGACGTTGTAGAGCGTCCTCTGGTGGACAAGACTATGCAACCCATCACTAACAGGGACGTTGTAGAGCGTCCTCTGGTGGACAGACTATGCAACGCCATCACTAACAGGACGTTGTAGAGCTTCCTCTGGTGGCCAGACTATGCAACGCCATCACTAACGGGACTTGTGAGCGTCCTCTGGTGGACAGACTATGCAACACCATCACTAACAGGACGTTGTAGAGCGTCCTCTGTGGACAGACTATGCAACGCTGACCTCAACATGGTTGAAGGTGTTTCTTCTCCGGGTTTTTTTTTTTTTTTTATATTTGTTATCTGCCCTTATAAATGCTGAGATTGATAGATGGGGAAATGCCTAATACCGACTGATAAAATCGGCCTGCTGATATGTCCGTCCGTCTCTACTGGGGTAGGTCTCCACCCATCCACTTGTCTTGGCTTCTCCAGCTCAGCAGCTCGGGCTACTTGTTAGCTGCTGAAAGGTACTGGGCGTGGGCCGGGGGGAGGTTCTGACGGTATGATAACCTTCGCCGTCTCACTCTTCTTCTTCTGCCTGTCTGCTTTCTTCCAGGAGGACGAGACCAGAGAAGAAGAAAACGGCAGGATCGAGCCGGTTGGCCGAGCCGACTCGTGCATGGACCACAACCCTGTCAGGTCACTAGAGTAAGTCCTTCAGTCCTGGTCAGCCCACCCCCCCCCCCCCCCCCTTCCTGCCTCTCTGTACCCCCCATCCTGCTGGTACCCAGTAACCTGCTGATCACATTGCTGAACATTCGACCACATTTATTACCAAAATGTGATATCCACCATTTGGGAAAAGTAACACCAAACCAGGGCTGGGTAATCATTCAGTATGATCAGATAGGGATGACATCATATATCGTGATATACAATAACGTCAAAAAAGAAAATCTGTCGTGAAACATTTTGAGGGGATCTGATTTAAAGAATTGCAGATTTGTTTTTAAGCGTGACCTAGAGTCTTTTTGTGAATATACAAGAATCAAACTAAAAAGAAAGGTAGCCGTTGTTGTTTTAGCTCTCCTTCATCTCGCCAGTCAAAAATAGTCGATCTCCGCATGCGGGTGAGCGGACTCCTTAGGAGGAAATGTCATTCTTAAATGATGCTTCTTTCTCAACTGCAAGGTCAAAATTGTTTTTCACGAACGACAAAACAACTAATTCTCCGTGTATTTATATGGAACCAAGCTTCAGGAGCTTTCTTTCTTTACTCTCCTCCCTGTTGTGTTCGCAGATCGATTCTTTTCGACTTGTTAGATGGCGACCGGAAAAACCAAGAGCTAAAGTACAGTAGTGCTGGGCAGTATGGAAAACATCAAATATCACAATATGTTTGACCAAATACCTCGATAATATAGTGTTTACTGTTGGTGCTTTCAAAAAATATTTACACAAGGAGATTTGATAAGTAATCATCAGTAATGTGGATATAGTGACTAAATGGGTAAAGGCAAATAATAGAACAGTTACACCAGTCTGGTAAGATAAGAAAATGATATCACTTTACTGTAACGCAGCCTTTAAAACCAGGAAATGACAACACTTATGTCATATTACGATATCCAAAATCGAAGACGATATTCTCATATCACGATATTGATATAGCTCTAATCTAAAGTGAGATGTTGAAGGTGTTCTTTTTACTGAACTCTGCGTGTAACAGGGTTCTCAGGGTTGAGTTGATGTGTGGAGCCCCTGGTGATAGTATAGTATACAGTACAGTATAGTATATAGCTAGGAAAAAAAAAATATAGTTATCTCTATATTATTACTTGAAACTGTTTTTCCACATTACTGATGATTACTTATCTAAAATCTCACTGTGTGAGAGCATCTGACAATATCGCCGCAATATGGACATCAATGCAATTGGTCAAGAGTATCGTGATATCTGATCTTCTCCACATCGCCCAGCCCTACGCCTGGCACCACTGAACATTGAATGATTCATATTTGTGCAAATGTTTTTTATTGACATTTCTTGATGACTGCTTTTCTCAAATGGATAGAGTTTTGAAAGGAAACCTGTGTGTGTGTGTGTGTGTGTGTGTGTGTGTGTGTGTGTGTGTGTGTGTGTGTGTGTGTGTGTGTGTGTGTTTTTGTGCCGCCATGCTTGTGTAACGCTAAAATTAATTTCTGTGTTAATACGACTCCGGTCCTCTTCCGTAGCTTTGGCCATCATTGCATCCAGCTGACTCATGCCCAGACCCTGAGGTCTGCCAGATCTCTCAATTAATAAAAAAAAAATAAGATGAAACTTTGTCTGTTCACACAGAACAACATTATCACACGTCTACTCCAATCCATCAACAGATAACATTAAAAACACAAAAAACATCTGGATGGTCACCCAACAAACATCTGACACACCTTTCTGTCTCTCACACACACACACACACACACACAGACACAGCACAATTATAACCAGTAGGAAGGATGATGGCCAAATCTATCTATGAAAAAACCAGAATGCTCAGCTTGTCTGAAATTAGATGTTGCCTTCCAAGGTACCCTGGGTAAATCCCCTCTCTCCTCCCTCTCTCTACATGATGCGTACTTTAAAGGTAGACCAGCAGCTTCAGTACTGTAATCCAGGTTTGTTTGTAGAAAATCTCATTTCAACCCTGCTTCCTGATTTACATAATTCTCTTTTGTGGGAGCGAAGTGATCCTGGTCTCGCCATCGGAGCTCTCCCACGCACTAACCCATTCAGCTCCTCTTATTAACAACTGTGTTTTGTTTTGTTATTTTTGCTCCGTTGCATGCTTCCAGTTTAATATGCAGGTATGGTATTGTTATTTTTCCTATGATTTCCCAGAGACTTCTCCCGCCTCTTAGTTGTCAACAAGGGGCCCATTTCCCCCGAGCTAATCATAGTCATTGTGTCAAAGCTGGAGGCAGATTAGATCTGGCATCTTGTAAAATGGGCCTGTGTTTAGACGTGGTACAGCCACACAGACTGACAGGTGAAGAATGCTGCCTCGCAAAATGCAAATAGCTGTGACTGTTTTGTGCTTTTAAAGGGTCAAAGGATGTCATCAGCAATATCCATCCACGCATAAATGCAATAAATGATATACAGCCTAGGGCTTCATCGGAAATCCATCCGTCTGTGTAAAGTAGGGTAAAAGTAGAATTCCTTTTTCCTCCCTTTCAGTATTAAATCAGTTTGTTTTTCAAACTAAGCCCTGCAGTTTGCACATTTAACCCTTGTGTGGTCTTCCTGTCGACCATTAGCTTGTTGTAAAAACAATGTCCCTCCAGAGCTTCAATTTTTTCAAATTCTATAACATTGAACAAAACACCCCAAATTAAATAAAAGTCATTAATTTTACCTACGAAGAACGATGTACTTTATGTACCATAGACTGTTAATATTAATGCACAAAGCATCTGGTTTGGCGACGTGCTGCAAATGTGAAAGTGCCTTAAAGCTGCATTCTATCTGATATCCTGAAGGGGGGGGGGGGGACACGTGCGGTTGCAAAAGGAGTCGGTTTCTGTAGAAGACTGTGAGAAAGTGACCCACTTCTCTCTTGATTTATTACCTCAGTAAACATTTTCATAATGAGTTCATGGTCTCAATCGCTAGTTTGAAGTCTTCTGTAACACAGAATGATGTTCATTTTTTGAATTATGGTCTTGTTGATTTAAAATCTGTGATAAAACAGGGTGTTTTAGGGCGACGACTCCTAGCAGATCTCGACAAACCAATGGGTCACACATGCTCTGTCCATTAATATACAGTCTATGGGATGTACATCCATGCTAATTCTAGGCAATTTTATTGAAAGAAAACCATATTTCTGCTATAAAGAACTTTGGAAATGGGTCAAGTTTGACCCGGGGACCACACCAGGGTTAATCAGAATCAGGACCAAGCACTGACCCTCCGTGCAATTTACCTCTCAACATGTGCAAAGCTGCAAGTCAAAGTGTTTAACCGTCAAAATTTGACTTGTTATTCGTCTGAGGTGGGCTGTGATTGGCTCGCTGAATCGCTGCGCCGTGGCACAAAAATAAAGATGTGATACTAAAGCTCCACGCATCTTCGTCATAGCTTCTCATCAGGGTAACCGCGGGTTTTAAAAAGACTTTTAAGAATTTTATGCGTCCAAGTAACACCACTTTATTCTGTGGTGGTCCGCGGTGTAGTTCTTCCTTTTGACAGTCCAAATATAATTTGATGTATTTGTACGGATTATTGGTTACACTTTACTTGAAGGTATCTACATAAGGGTGACATGACGCTGTCATGAACGTGTCATAAACATTATAAACAGTCATAAACGTTTATGAAATCTCACTTCTTTAAGTGTCAGGGTTAGGGTTCATGTGTCATGTCAATTCTATGCAGATACCTTCTATTAAAATGTCACAAAATTATTAATATTATTATTAGGGGTGTGCAAAGAAATCTATTCAAATTCGTATTACATGCATGGGAAAAGTAACTACATTTCCCTACTGTGAATTGTTTTTTTGAATCGAGAATTGTTTTTTTAATCAATGAAATCGTGAGCCTAAAAATCGGAATGAAATTGTGACATTTTCTGAATCGTACACCCCTAATTATTATTATTATTACGCTACCCCTAAGTAGTATTATTAGCCGATTTTTTTCAATTTGAATAAATTTATCCTTTTTGCATGTATTTGTGTAACTGCATTTCGTTTTATTTTATTGTCGTGATATAGGTCTCACATTTCATTCACAAAGGTCTTCAAAAGGTCTTAAATCGGACTTGTTGACCTGCAGAAACCCCGTCACACACCAAGCGTGTCCGTTTCAACGCTCGTGGTCCGTGGCGCGTTTCAGCTGCTTCCATCTCCACATCTAAGACCGTATTATACTTTGTAGGTACGGGTCAGGCAGCTACATCAGAGGATGGTATTTGTTCCCCTCCCTAAAGATAAATATGCAGCGTCTTCCAAATCAAGCTGCATCCCTTCAAGCTGCAACATTTCAGTTCCCAGGTTCACTGTGATGATTGACTCGGGTCTTAACTGTGTGTGAGGATTCTCTGAGTGGTTCTTGTTATCCCTTACTTGTGTTTGATTTATTTTTTGTGTTAGTCTCCTCCAACACCTTCTTGCTTTCAGTTAATTTTATTGAAACTCCTCTGTCATCGTCTCATTTCTTTCACCATCATCTCATTTCTTGTTTTTGTTTTTTTTCCCCACATGGTGTCTCTCCTCTCCTCTCCTCTCCTCTCCTCTCCTCTCCAACGCCCATCCACCCTGGTCCCTCTCCTCCATCCTTCCATCACCGTCTCCCAGAGACATAGTCAAACTGGTGGAGGTGTCAAACGACGGTGGGCCCCTGGGAATCCACGTGGTGCCTTTCAGTGGCAGGGACCGCAGGTAAAACCATCCAGAGCAGAGCCACGGTGCTGCTCAGGCTAGAAGAGAGTGAAGGAGAGGAGCACACAGAAACAGTGGCCACGGGGCCTTGAACACATCATAGTGGTCAAACACATGTCTCAATGAACAACGTAAACCCCTAATCGGACTTCTTTAAATCTTTTCGTCTTTAAGTCTAGAAGACAGGGTTGCTGTACTAGTCTAGTTAACAATACACAACATAATGTGTGGATGTGCGCTATTAAATACCATCCCTGTTTTCTCTATTCAGTCTCTACATGTACAGTTCTGTATGTTAACCAGCTGTGTTAGACTAGAGAAAGGTTAGTTTTGCTACCATTTGATTTTTGTGCTGTTTTTACACATTTAGAAGAAAATTAGCTCAATTTTAGACTAATTGTAGACTTTTGTAGAAAAGAATTTGCTTTTGTTGCATTTGGTTTCTTGTTAACAAATTAATTACATTTTGGCTTTTTGAGGTTTTTAAAAAAACTGAACAGAAGTGTGCGGCATCACCCACACAAAGACACACACATATTGGACATTCCTCCACACACACACACACACACACACGCGCACACGCACGCACGCACGCACACGCACGCGCAGGTTTGCATAGTCTGCATCATGAAGCCATTTGCCAGTTTACTGTCATCAATCATGCTTGTTTAGGGTTTGCAGGTGACTGTCATATTTCTCTCTGGCCGCTGTCACATCAGCTTTACAGGATACAAAGGATACGTTGAGCAGTGCACACACACACACACACACACACACACACACACACACACACACACACACACACACACACACACACACACACACACACACACACACACACCTCTAAGACTCAATCAAAAGCACACATACACAGCTGGAACCAAGCTGTGAAGGAATTAGAGGAATTTCCATCTGGTTTATATATAATATATATAACCAGAGGCAGTTTTTGGAGGTTGTGATCCAAGGCATGCAGCTTTATAAAGTCACAGCAGGAATCCAGTTAAAAACCGCATAGTTGATTGTATAACATTTACACGGAGTCCCTTCTCTTTATTGAAAGGGTTTTAAAAGTGTAGAAGACTAGTTAGCGATGGGTCTGATGCCTGATATGTTGTCATGGCGGTAAGCAGCCTGTCTTCATGTACGACTCTCCCCGAGACTCACTAAAACCCATCAGTGACTACAAACTCACTGTTGCGCTTTAATGAAAATCAAGATCGTATCACTTTTCTCTCTGCCCGACTTAATCAACCTAAAAGCACATTTATAATGCACTTTTCTTTTATTGAGGAAATGTCAGGGTAGGCGTTATCCCAAGATTAAGTTGCCCAGCTTTCATCAGAGAAATAGCCCCTCCACAGCAAATTGCATTGTGTTCTCACTCAAATTCAATCAGTGGAATTGTCTCTGAACTTTTTCAACTCCTGAACTTTTCTGCCCCCTCTGCGATCACATTTCCATTCATATTGAATTATAGAAGCCTTAAGCGAGGGCGAGTTTTGAACCCTAAAATCAACCCAATTTACCTAGGCGACACTCGCTCGTATTACCACCGAAAAGCCTCGATACACACGGACACAGACTATATACCGAGGAAGACCCGATTATGCCTGCGCCGTCTTTCCTACCCGCAGTAGATTTTCTTCCTCAGACTCGGATCCATAATCCTCCAAGCGGCGTTTCAGGTGAAGTTAGCCTCTCGCTGCAGCATAAGCCAGTTTGCCACACCGGATTACATGGCGACAACGGTTGCAGATCAGCACGGTTGAAGGGCTGCAGGGCGATAGGCCGGCCTCGCTCCAATTCGCCTATTCCTATCGCTGTTTAATGCTGCTGCTTTCTGATGCTCTCTGAAAGCACGTTATTTATTTTTCTGCTTAGAACGAGGGACGCAGGAGCCCCTGGGGTTAGAAAAGTAACACCTGCAAAGCATGGACTCGGGCAGAGCTACAGTGGAGTTTAATGCGTTGATTGTCTTTAAATAGATGCCCCCCCCACACAGCCTCTAAAGCATGCTGATGTGACGCCACTGCTTTCTCTCACAAGCCTCTGTGGTACACTGATTAAGCAAATGACAGGAGCACACATCACACTCTTTTCAAGGATCTTTTTTTAGCATTAAGCACAGCTCTGTTTTTTTTTTTACCATGAAAAGTCTTTTCAGTACCAGTGATTCTTGATTAGCCTCCTGACCATAACAACAGGGATGTTTTATTCAATGACTCATTTTTGGGGTAGTGATACTGTAGAAGCCACAGAACAACAACGCATTTCATGTGAAAAAGCACATAGTGGAATACACAAAGATTTTATAGGCCTGAAAGAATTTGAAAGCAATTTCACAGGTGAGCCCCTTTGCACAGACAGGTATATAAAAACGGTAACAGGTATTTTTTTAATACATTTTTCACTCCATACACCAATTCTGAGTATGTTTTTGACACGGTTTTGCAACTGTAATTGTGTCTAAAGAAAGTTCCAGTGTTTGCAGTATCAGGCCAGTATAGTGCAGTCTGTCCGGGCTACAGTCCCATTGAATCCTCTGACATCGCCTTGCATTGTGTTGACTTGGACTTTTGAACCTTTTCAGGACTCTTGGCTTGTTGGTCAAGCGTCTGGAGAAGGGGGGCAAGGCCGAGCAACAGGGCCTCTTCCAGGAGAACGACTGTATCGTCTGTATCAATAACGGAGACCTGCGGAACATCCGCTTTGAACAGTAAGACAGCAGCTCTGCCCTGGTGCTCCCTGGACTTCCTGTGTGGTTGGCTTTTTTTGGACCTTGGCTTCCTCCCTGGTCCTATACCTCCAGTTCTAAACCCTTCCTCTGGTTGTTTTCCTCTCTTCCTCTTGCCTTCGTGACCCTCCTCTCTGCACTGCTGCCAGTGCAAAGGCTCCTCCACTGCCTGTCCCTGTGCTAAGCTAACCTTTTACCTACTTAACTCCTGTAGGTCGACTCGCACCCTCAACCGCAGCAGCAGTCCTTGCAGTCCTCGCAGCCTTTGTCCCCTGTCAGGGTTTCCCCCAGTGTAGTGTTGCCCCCCACCAGGCCTAAACCACTGGGAATTATTTATTATATATGTATGTATTTTGAAGACATTTTAAACTACAGTTACAGAGCAGCTCGGTTTGGTCACACTTTCCCATTCAAATGAATGAGAAGGTGTGTCCTAACTTTTGACTGGTACTGTATTTTTATATCTCCAGTTAGCGTTAAGCACCGACGTAATGTAGAGCCCTATGGAATCTGTCTTATAGTTTTTTTCAATTCTCAATTTTTGCGATATCACTGGCTCTACATTAACGCTGCCAGTCCTTGATCGGCCCCAGCCGGGCCCTTGTCCAAAAAAAAAAAAGACACTTGCCACCGGGGAAAATCTGCCAGTGTTTCAGTAACCGCTCGGCTAGAATCTTATCGAAACACCTCCCTCGCTCTCCATGGGAAGGAATTTGAAACACACTCCTAACATCCACAGCCTCTGCTTTCCAGCTCTGTTCACACGCCTTCATCACCGGCCTAACCCAACCCACCTGCTGCATGCTGCATGCTTACGATGTTACCTGCTGAATCCAATTTCAGAATCCAGTGATGCATAGTATATATGTGTGTGTTTTGATTTGACACTGTAAATGTATACGTGGACCTTATCAACTTCAGTACACAATTCAAATGTGATACATGCACAGAACTGTCCACACATGAGCATGCAGGTGTGTCATGCTGATGCATTTCTGTGTCATGGGACTTCACATGCACCAATCTAAACAGTCAGTCACCCAAATTATTAAGAAAGAAAGAAAAACAGTGTTTCTACTTAACTTTTATCTTGCTAGTATCTCGCCATGCTGAAAGTTTTGTCGGTTGAGGCTTTGAAGTGTCTATCTCTAAGATTCTCATCGCCATGGTAATCACCCCAATACAAGGGAGCTTCACTTCATCAGCAGTATCTCTTTCAAAAACCAAACTGTAAAGAGTTTCTAACAAAGGGACTATTTCTTTGGTAGACGTAGATTCAATATTCACCTGCATTAGAGTGGAGGCAGAAATTAACTTTACCAACAGGCAGTCAAAGCAAAAGTCACTATGCATAGGTGAGAAATTATATATGAATAAGTGATAAATTATATACTTTGGGTGAACATCACGGTCCGGTTATGGTGTCCCAGCCAACCCTGCTGTAAAAGCCAAGTAACAGGTGGGGCTTATAAGGCTTTATGGATGGTGTTGTTACTAGAGCAGCAACAGTTGCTCTCAGTATTTAACAGTATTTTTTATAAGGGAGAGGATTACATCTCGTCTGCTTCTGAAAATATAAAGATGCCAAAACTATACACACATTGAAGGTAATTGGTAGCTGGGAAAAAATGGGCCTGGAATTTCACAACTAAAATCTCTGGCGGGGCAATATAAATTCTGGGCCCCCGGCATTTTCCAGAATGCCCGTGCAGCTGTCGGGCTGCGAGGGAAGCGCCTTACCAAAGTCTGCTTTATTGAAACAGGTGGGGCTAACAAGGCTCCGCTGGCTCAGGGTGCTGACAGCCAACATACATTTCCCTTCACACCTACTGTAGCACACACCGAGGGGGGGGGGGTTAGAAGAGGATTTTCTGCAAACTATCCCACAGATAGAGGTCTCCTTCATCTAGAGCCAAATGAGGGGATTGTGGGATGGAGATGTCGGGGTTGGTTCAGCCTCTTCAGAGCCGCTCACACTGGCAAAAAGTATTAATTATCATGCCAGAATGTTCAGGTGGACGAAGGTGGATTTTATAGTGTGTGTGTGTGTGTGTGTGTGTGTGTGTGTGTGTGTGTGTGTGTGTGTGTGTGGGGGGATTGTGTGAGTGAGAGAGGGTTGTGTGTGTAGGGGTGTGTGTGTGTGCGCTTCAATAGGCGAGTTTTTGCAGACAAAAACACACACACACACACACCTATATATAGAGTTAGACTCTCGACTCTCTCTCTCCATCCTTTTTCCACATCTCTTCCTTCCTCTCTTTCTGTCCCAGAGCCCAGAACATGTTCCGTCAGGCCATGCGTTCTCCTGTCATCATGTTCCACGTGGTTCCGTCCTCGATGCAGGCCAACTACGAGCAGCTGTCCCACGCTGAGAGGAACCCGGCGTACACCTCGGGCCGTTTCAGCCCCGACTCCCTGGCTGGCAGCACCGTGTCCGGCATAGACCACACCCCGCAGAGGGCGTCCCGACACGGTTCCCAAACTCACCCTCACTCCCATCTGCACCCTCAATCCCATGCTCACCCAGAGCAGACCGACAGCTACCCTCCTCTGGCTCACCCGGTGGTCTCTGCAGCCAAGCCCCCGACAGGCCACACGCCCTCGCCTCAGAGGGGGCTCAGCGCCACGCCTACAGGAGGATTTACCAAAAAAGTTGGGAGGAGACTCAACATCCAGCTAAAGAAAGGTGAGGTGATGAATGGTGGGACAGAGGACGAATGTAGACGTTGTTGTCCCCAAGGGGAAGTTCTTAGTCACAAACACCATACGTTATGGACACAGCACCTGCAATTCGGGGTGAAGTTGAAGCGTTGTTGCATTTTTGTTGGTCTGGTTTTCTTACACACTGCACTTTGTCAAACGCACCAACAACTGTGAACACATGTGATCAGGACCGACACTTATTATTGGACAGAATATCTGAAACACGCCGACACGTCCTGGTCTCAGAAATAATGAAGCAACACCAAATTTATAACTGCTTAGGCTTTCTGCTTCTGGTTTACTCTAATATTTTAGAAGAAGGCGAGCAATGAGCAGCTGACAGACAGCGAGAGAAGGTGAGAGAGGATGATGAAGAGGTCATACAGACGACCAGCTGATGGATCTGAAAGTTATCATACCTTAAATCATATATAAGTCCCTACATGGTGTGTAAGGTTGCAGCTAGTAAATGCTCTGTTTTTGGTTCACTTCCTGTGTTTGGCTCGGATCCCGTTCTTACCTGAAGTGAAGTGAACTGAACTCTAGTTCACTTGGAGGCGAACCGTGCCCCCCGTTTTCAAGCAGACCAGAGTTTGATTGGTTGATCAGCTCCACAGTCCACATGAGCTTTCACACCGGCCCAAACCAACTGGACTGTCCAACCAAACTCCCCAGGGTTTGATTTCAACGGACCAAACAAGGCAGATGAGAAAGTAACCCTAAAGACAAACAAAAGTACAGACCTAACAGAAGGACATGCGGTCAAATAACGCATCATTTTTAATAAAAAGGGAGAGAGAATAGAAAAAGAGGGGCTGGAAGGCTCAGTTGAAACACATTTTGTTTGTTTCCTCCAAAGAAAAGCAATTAGTCGAGTTCCTGCAGGACACAGGAAGTCCTGAGACACGGTGGTGTTTGTCACATCGGCTGTCCCTCCCCGATGTGAGTCAAGTGCAGACTAGAGTTACGCATGCGTTACTTTCCGACAAGTAGCTAGCATTCAAGATGCTAACGAGAGACTTCTGTAATGTCAGCCCAGTAAAAATGGACCTACTCAACCAAGTTGGTTCACTGCTAGCTACAAGTTAGCATCAAACACCA
>NC_045744.1:1442554-1442641 GCF_008692095.1 Etheostoma spectabile
CAGTGGAATGGTGTTTAGAGCTAACCTTAGTAAAACATTCATAGATAGCTAAAACATTTTGAAATGACTGCTAGCTTAGCTACAAGT
>NC_045744.1:1442651-1442882 GCF_008692095.1 Etheostoma spectabile
CACCACAAAGGCTGTCAGTGGAATGGTGTTTAGAGCTAACGTTAGCCACCAAACAATCATAGATAGCTATACCATTTTGAAATGACTGCTAGCTTAGCTACAAGTTAGCATCAAACACAACACAGGTTGTCAGTGGAATGGTGTTTAGAGCTAACGTTAGCAACCAAACAGTTATAGATAGCTAAAACATTTTGAAATGACTGCTAGCTTAGCTACAAGTTAGCATCAAAC